>NC_138192.1:114482835-114687794 GCF_964194105.1 Spermophilus citellus | reverse complement strand
CAAAAAACAGTAAAATTCAGCAAATATAGAGTAAAATTCCTCCACTTCTATTATGAAATTACCTTGTAATGCTTTCATTTATCATTAATACTTTCATAGTTTTGTGTTTTATGAGAGTAACTCAGAGCAAAAATTACCTGCCTGATACTTGAATTAGCTCTCGTGACAGTTAATTTTATGTATCAAATTGACTGAGCTAATGAATGCCCAGAGAGCTGGTAAAAACATTTTGGTTGTGTTTGTGAAGATATTTCAGAAGAGATTAGCACTTAAATCTGTATGTTGAGTGAAGACTATCGCTCTCACTAGTGCCAGTGGTGTTATCCAATCCATTTAGCGCTCCAACAGTACAAAGAGGTGGATTATGGGTGAATTCCATACCACTCCTAATTTTCCTGTCTTCTGACTCAAACCATTGCTCTGCTGCTTCTCAGACCTTCATGATTAAATCAGAATCTCACCACTGGTTTTCCAATAGATCACAGGACATTTTCAACTTTGTAACCAGGTGAGTCAATTCTTCATAGTAAATATCCTTCTGTGTATCTACATATGTCCTATTGGTTCTATTTCTTTGGAAAATCCTGAATGGTACATTTCATGAAAAATAAAAGACTTCAGAAATGCAGCCATTTGTATTTCTTATAGAAATTGCTTATAGAATGAATACTCATAATTTTAACACCATCTTTTCAAGTTATTGTTTTCTGAGTTCTTCACAACAAAATGATATGGATAAATGAATGTGTTGTCATCATCCTTCCAATTTGTGGATGAGGAACTGTGGTTCACAGAGTAGGTAAATTGACCAAATTAGAAGTAACTTTGATTAGAAGTTACTTTGATTCTTGCCAATGAGTTTTAGGTTTCAAGGAACAAAAACCACTCAATTGCTAAATAAGGGGTCTCAGTGGTACGCTGGTAAATGTTTAAAAAGTGAAAAAAAAAAAGGCCAGAATTTTAATATTTCCTAGATTTCCATGGTGTGAAAACTTTTCTCCTATGGCAATTTCAAGCCATCAATGGTAATGAAGAGGTGGGAAAAAACTGTACATAATTGAACAAGAGCAGTAATAACCGGCTCCAGCACATTTTACAGTGAGGAAAATAGGCAATCTTGAGGACACCAAGAGCAAGAAATGAATTATAGCTAGGACTTCTTTGAAAGTATTTGATGGAAAATTTTTGGAGACTTTTTTTTATTTGCGTGGACATATTCACCCATCTTACCCTTGTCTCTGCAAGTTTACTTGGCTAAACTACGACTTTCAGAGTCCAAGACAGAAAAGGAAAGTTGCAAGTAGAGTCACCATGGTAATTTTCCCCCCTTCAGGGATGTGTAGCCGCAGGTTTCTGCTGATGCCAGAAGAGAGGTACAAAACACCAGGGCTGTCCTTGATCCCCCAGCAGTGTGCCATGGGGATGACAATCTAGTGAAATACAATTCAGAAACATGCAGCAAGAAAAACTAAAATTCACAGGAGGTGACTTTTCTCTCATAAGTTCTGAAACTTATATCACAGCCATGGAGACAATGATTCTGTCAGAATCTCCTGAGAACAGATAATTTTCTTATTAGAGAGATGCTACAAAGGGAAAAACAAATAGGATTAGCTACATTGGAAATTTCCATTGGCATAGATTATGAGAATATCTTATGTTTAGCCCAATTTAGGACAAATAGTAGATCATCAATAAATATATTTAAATGATAATTTTTCAAACACTAGCACATGTAAACATTCTACTTAGGATTTTCAAATGATCAGTTGAAATAGTTTAATATCACATGTAAATTGAAACAAATGCGTAACATCTACCTCCTTTATCTTGTGAAAGTAACTGTTTCTTCTAATCAGCAAGGAAGTATACCCTCTGAACCAGGTTAAGGGGTACCTATTATACAGATGAGGACTCATAAAACACTCCCCTTAAGGAGATTACAGCCTAGCTTGAATCTTCAAATTGAAACCAAAAATAAGATTATGAATTTTTTTTCAAAAATGAATTCAAATATACTAAAAAGCCATATTACAATCACCTTAATTTTTTGTCTTTAGGAGCAAATATGTTTGCAATGAACTTTTTATTGACTTTTCCTTCTTTCCTTGGGAGGATAAGAGGAGTAATGCTTATCAAATGTTTAGCACAGATGTCTGGAGTGGCAGGCATATGTTTATCTGTTATTTAATACCATTGTAAGTGCCTATCACTTACTTGAAAGATACCTTTTGGTGACAAGGTACTGTCACTGAAGCCAGATTTAAAGTTAGGTAGTCAGTGTAGTTAGGTAAATCGGATCTAATACCCAGTGAAATCTAAAATGGAGGCCATGCTGAGAATGATTCCAGGAAACTCGACAACTCATGGAATGTTAATGAAGTCCCAGAAAGGCCCTAGCCCAAAGTCCACCCCAAAGGAATGTTAATGGAACCCAGGAAACAGCCCCCAACAGATTTGGAGATAGCCCATCCCAAGAAGTGATAATGAAGTCCTTCCTGCCCAGATTACTTGTTTGGCCCACCTGTGTCCCAAGCCTTCCCCCTTACATTCCATCACCAAAACTATAAAAAGGGAAAACAACCGCAGTTCCACGGGGATTCCATCTCTTGGGTCCCCTTCTTCCTCCCGGAGAAGTCTTTTCTGCTGTCCTTTAATAAACTTCTAATTTCTACTCTGACCTTGCCTTGGCGTGCTCTTTGGTGTTATTCTTCAACATTGGGGAAACAAGGACTCGTCACCGGTCAACAGCGGTAACATCACCAACCAGAACTCCATCTTTCTGTGTCTTTCTGAGTGACTGTTTTGAATAAACCTTAGAATCGTGACACACAGGATTAAGTCCCAAGCATTGTTTAGGAATGGGTTGCTACAAATGGCACTAACTCTCCAGCATTCTTGGGTGACGTAAGCAACCCTCTCCTTTTTGCTGGTGGATTCCTGGGAACCACACACAGATCTCTCCCAGGGCAGATACTTCACAAAATGATGTTTGTCTTTCTGGAGATCTACCTTGACTTCATCTCACTGCTTATGGACAAATGATTAGGCTTAGGTCTCACAATGGTTCAAGTGGGAAATTATTTTCCATACATTTAAAGAAACAGACAATTTTTACTAAAAGTTTCATAACCTATAATGAGTCAGCAAGATCCAGGTGATTATATGAAATAAATTTCAAAAGGGGATTGTGCGGGGGGGGACAAAGTATAAACTTAATAGGAAAAGTGTATTGATATGAGACCATCGTCATCTTTGATTTAGAATATAATACCTTGACCTGGATGTCTGAAGTCAGCCCTAATATACTCTGAATTGCTCCTTGGAGTTTGGAGATAAGGATGGATGGTGGTGGAGGTGCCAACATTGTCTTGACAAAATATTGAGGAAGGCATCTTAATGCTCATTACCTAAGAGAACTCATCAATGGATTCTGTTACCTAGAAGGGCCTGGTAAGGCACTCTGTACTAAAACCATAAAGAATACACCAGTGAGGGGGTATTGGCAAAAAAAACTAATGATGATCTAAGTTACTTCTTGGCCAAGGTTGATAGTAGACAAAACAACTTTGAAAACGAGCTTCCTAGTAGTGACAAAGATAAGATTCTGGAATAACAGAGGTCAGATGTGTTACTTTGCCATTAAAGGTAAGGTTGACATAATTACTATATCAGTTACCAGCTATATTCATAATCCAGGAAACAACCAACTTGAAGGGATATGTGGTACTGGCTAATCAACCAGGGTATTCCTTGGAGTTAGATAAATAAGAAAGCAGTAAAAACTATTGCTTGATTTGTATAAGGAAAAACATCAAAAGCTGAAGAGCAAATGGTTGATTTCATTCATTGCAATAGAAAATCATGATCATTGACCTGGTGTCTACATCTGAGCCAGTTCTTAGATGTAGGCCTCATTGATTGAGAAGGAGGAGACCAGGTTTCCTTCACAAAGTGCTTTGCACTGCCAGAGAAAGTATATAAAATAAATATTTCACCAATTTTTCATCAACAGAACCTCAGGGCCTTTTATCATTTCCACTGAACCCTGGAAAAGGGGTAATACCTAGATCTTTCAAGTGCTGCTGGAAAAGTGTCAAAGATGACATTGATGCTAGGACTTTATAGCCCCTATTCAAGTGGTGATCTATGGGGGTCAGGTGACAAATGGGGATCCCATCCCAAGTCCATCTAATTGTATGTCTAATGAGTCTAAGACCCCCCCAGGAAATCATTTCCCTAATTATAAATGCAAAATTGGATATTCTTAGCAGCTAGCAGAAATCTTACAACAGTTCCTTTAACTGTTCAAAAGACCCATAGTAAGAAAGGTCAAATGGAATTCCCTGAAACCACCCCTGCAACCTGGTCAAAATAGTAAATCAAAAGCAATCTATAGCTCAGTCAGAAAGGCAAAAATTTGTGCTATCCTGTGTCCAAAAGACAGAGGAAAGAAGGGCCCTATAATAGTCTCATTTAGTCCAATGTCATGGCCCCTACAAAAATCAGATGGAACACAACAAATAATGGAAGACAACTGCTGGGCGTGGTGGTATATGCCTCCAATTCCAGTGACTTGGGAGGCTGAGGCAGGAGGATCTTAAGTTCAAGGCCAGACTCAGCAACTTAGTGAGTTCCAAATTAAAAAACAAAAATAAAAAGGGCTGGGGGGTGTCACTCAGTGGTAAAGTGCCCTGGATTCAATCCCCAGGACTACAAGAAGAAAGCAAAAAAAGACGACCATAAAATTGACCAAGTGGTATCCTTTAGTATTGCTGCTATGTCATATGTATGTTATACTAGAACAATTTAATAAAACTGATGTTGAAAATACATTTTAAAAAATTTCCATCAGGAAATAGGATCAAAAGCATTCAACATTCCCCTGGATGAAGAGCAGTTCAAGTCAATAGTCTTGCCTCAGATCTATGTTAATTATCTCCCTCGTTTTGCAATAGACATTTCATAGAACATTATGCTCATCTACTAAGGGAATGACATCATGTCAATCAAACTAGTGAGCATGAAGTAGCAAACACTTGAATGCTCTGGTTAGTCATATGAGAACTAGAAAGAAGATAAATCTAGTTTAAAAAACAAAAAACAGGGTATATTTTTATGGCTCAATGTTTTTTGTTTTGTTTTATGGTACTAGGAATGGAATCGGGTGTGCTCCACCACTGAGCTATATCCCCAATCCCAGTTTTTGTTTATTTATTTATTTTTTTTTTAATTTTGAGGCAGGATCTCACTAAGTTTTCCAGGCTGGCATTGAACTTGGGATCCTCCTGCCTCAACCTCTAGAGTAGCTAGGATTATAGGCATGTGCAACTACACCTCATTGGTCCAAAGTTCTGAGGCAAGACATCACTTCAATGTAAAGGACAAATTATTTACCACAATCTTCCACCATAAAAAAGACATGGTGCTTTAGCCTCCTTGAATTTGGAGATATTCAATCATTTGGGTTCACTATCTTTTTTTTTTCATTTTTTATTGATTTTTTTAATTAAAAGAGTGGAATGAATTACAATTCTTATTACATGTATACAGCATAACTTTTCATATCTCTGGTTGTATATAAAGTATGTTGACACCAATTCCTGTCTTCATACTTTGGATGATGATGTCTATCACATTCCACCATCCTTGCTAATCCCCTCCCCATTCCCTTTCCCTCCCACCCCTCTGCTCCCCCTCCCTACCCCACTATGAGTCAACCTCCTTACATTTCTTGCTCCTTGGGTTGTACAATTTGGAGGTGTATCCTTCTCAGTCTCTGAAAGGATCCTAACTAAAATGGAGCCCTGGGTGTCTATAAGAGCAACCAACTCACTCAGATGGACTTTTCTCCTTACTTTTTTCTCTGCACTATGCTCTACGATGCATTCTGGTGACCTCCTCAATAAGCTATGTCTAAATCCTTGTTCTGCTATTGGAGGAACTTAAACCAAGACAGTTGATATAGGCAGAAACAAGAAAAGTAGTTACACAATCATTAGAGTAATCCAGACAGGAGATAATGATATCTAAAAGTGGTAGCATTTGTAAAAATAATTAATTGAGAGATCAACCGGCTGGGGCAAAACCCAGGGCTTCCCTATTCTGCTTTTAAAGCCCTCCTTCTTGTCCTTTTTGTGGAGCCGTGAACTTACAGTCTGGAGCTGCCCAATTCATGAACCACTGTTTTGCTCAAATAAATTCTTTAAAACTCTAATGTGACGATATTTATCTTTTAATTCAATGGAGGTGATAGGACGTTGTCAGGAATTACTCAATTCTGCATGTATTTTGAAGTTAGATGTATGAGGTTTGATGTATGATAAGAGAAAGGAGTCTGGGGTGTCTCCAATGATTTTGTCTGGATTAGTTGGAATAATCAAGCTTATTTCAAGTGAGTTAGAAAATATTTCAGGGACAGCATATTTTCTGGGGAAGACATGGAGTTCAATTTTAGTCAGCTCCAGTTTGATATACCTACTAAACATTCAAAGGAGGCTTTTAAGTAGGGAACAGGTTACATGAACCTAGGGTTCAGAAAGAAGATCCATACAACAGATACATATATGGGAGTCATTGATATATTAATGATATTTCCAACAATGAAGCTGAAATGACATCATCAAGAGAGTGAAGATGGAGAGAAAGAGAAGACCTGGGCCTGAGCAGGGGAACCCTCCAATGTTAGAATTTGGAAAGAAGAGACACAGATGAAGGTTGAAAGGAGGTTATCAATGGGAGGAGGAAAACCAGGAAGCAGGATTCCAAGAATTGAGGGGTTGGAAGAAAAAAATAATAATAATGAGGAAAAACTGATCTGCTGTCTCAAATGCTGTCAATAAGTCAGGTCAAATAAGGACCTATCACTTAGCAATAGTCTTAGCAATGGCAAGATCAACTCAAGCCTGATGACAACTTTTAGTATCTAAAGATATCTTATGAGGCATTACTTCTAGAGTCCAGAGAGTTTAATATATATCTCGGTATTTGGGAGAACTGAATATGATTCAGCCTTTCTAAAAACAATGGCACATGTATGCAGGAACAGATGGTAAGACTTTGACTTGTTTGTAGTTTTTGCCTGAGGTCAGCCATGTCATTAACAACAAACACTGGGAATAGTATGAATGGCAGATGAACAAATTCCTCTGGGTGCTCTGGAGGAGAAAATACAATAACACTAGACTCTGCTTATAGTAGAACCAGATTAATTTATTGAATGCTTTTATAGTGAATTTTGCTATAAAATAAATTGGATAGTAGATCCTACTGAAAAATACTACCTGAATACCTAACTGCAGAGTGTTTTGGCTTATTATAATCAATGGGAATCTCCCAGATACCCTGGAAATGATGGCTAGATTCAAGATGTGCAGCCACTGGATAATAATGCCAAAAGGCAGTCATCTGGCAGTAAGCACTAATCATTCAATGAGAACCCCAGAGGAATAAAGCCCCCCCACACACACTAAAAAAAAAAAGCCTCTTACACAAAAAAGCAACTGCCCTTCCCAAATAGGAGGCAATATCAATCCATGTAATCATTTCATCCATTCTCTATTTAGTAAGAAGTTGTGTTAGGTCTAGTTTTAACTTTGGTACAAGTTATAACCTTTTTTTTCTTCTTATGATAGCATTTGATATAGGTCAAGGAATTACTTTTATATTTCTCCATCAATGCCTAATGACATTGGAAAATGTTGTCTACTTGGTGCTTGCTTATTTTTTTTCACCTTCTTTTTCTTGACAATCATCATACTCAGAATAAAATTGTAATATAACCTATAGGGTCATTACAAAGATAATGGAACTTAATCCAGCTAAATCACTTGGGACATTACTTGGTAAAGAGCTTGTGCTGTGTGAACAAGTGTTACCTCTTCTTTTTAATCTTTACGGGCTAAACATTTGTAGGGAAGAAAATATTTCTTTTCTTCACCCATTGCTAGATTTATGTCTGAGGCTCCTATAACAAAAGACAGAATTAAAAAAGAGAAAAACATTCAAATTTCATGTAAACTATGTGACATAGGAAATTTCATAATGAAATAAAGACCCAAGGAATTAGGTTCACTTGTGTATTTTTATGCTTAGGTTTGATGAACTGTAACAGGCAAATACAATGAAAGACCAAAGGGTCTGGTCCAATGTAGTAAGCAGGGGGAACTTGGTGAGTCTGGTTGTTCAGATTCCTCTTAGAGTCCCTGTGTCTTCAGAAATAAGGATATTTCTTTCTTCTAGGTATTGGAAGGGCATCTCTCCAATGGGGATCTTATGACTTGCTTCAGTGAAGAAGTAAAAGAAGGTGAGCAATGACCGTCCTGCTCTTGTTGTTTTCTTAAATACCAAGGTTTCATATTTTAGGGAGACACATGCTGACCCCATTGAGTTCTACTTTTGAATAGCCTATGTTTACTTATGTCTCTGCTTCTTGGGACCGTGACAATTTATTAAAATAAAGAGCTTATTAAATCATTGTGAGAATGAATATTTCTAATTCTTGATGCATGAATATGCACAAATGATGATCCTGAAACCTTCCAACATCTCACAAATTTGGAGACAAAAGTCAGTATAAACCCTGGATCAAACCAGATAAGTAAATCTAAGGCCCTGGATCAGACCTGGGAGTCTTAAAATCTCTACATTTAAGTAAAACAATTGATATCTCCTGAGTATT
The DNA here is from genome assembly GCF_964194105.1 of Spermophilus citellus. Classification (NCBI taxonomy): domain Eukaryota; kingdom Metazoa; phylum Chordata; class Mammalia; order Rodentia; family Sciuridae; genus Spermophilus; species Spermophilus citellus. The sequence continues at coordinate 114,679,114 of NC_138192.1, read as the reverse complement.
TGTAGCAATTTCACACTTTTAAGGAAACTAAAACTATATATCTCCCTGCCAATCCCACCCCATCTTTCTCAGATTCATCAGGTCTTATTTTTAGCCCACACAGATCACAACTTAAAGTCCAAGCCTGGATTTTCTTCAGAAGGAGGCTTTGCCATTGAAGGAAACCAGACTATGTCATCCCCATATACCTCTCTTACATAGAAATTATTTTGAGCTAGCCAGGATGGTGGAATGTGATGGACATCATTATACAAAGAACATGTATAAAGACTTGAATTGGGTGTCAGCATACTTTTTTTTCAACATACTTTATATACAAACAGAGATATAAAAAATTATGGTATATATGTGTATTAAGAGTTGTAATGCAAAAAAAATATAGCACATGTATAAAGGCATAAATTGGTGTGAACATACTTTATATACAGAGATACGAAAAATTGTGCTCTATATGTGTAATAAGAATTGTAATGCATTCCACTGCTGTCGTGTATTTAAAAAAAATAAATAAAATCAATAAAAGATAAAAAAAAGAAATTATTTTGAGCTAAAGGCAATTAAGAAAGAACAAATGCAAGAAGAATTTTCTCTACCCTCCCTTTCCTGCCCCAAAACAGGAGATAATGACTCCTTTGCTAGATACTACTCTAGACCCATCGGGCCAAACCTGGCACCAGAGGAATCTGCAAATAAATCTTGCTCCATTTGCTTCCTCCTATGTGTTTACCTTCCTCACAATTTGCCACCCTTGGAAGCCTGAAACTACTTTCCTTTTTGTCGTCATTTCTTTGCAAATTTGTTTTTCTTTGTTAAAGGTGCTCTCTATGCCAGAGTTCTAATCTGCAGGGTTCAATTACTCTTCAAATTTTCTCGTATGTGATGTATTGCCTGTATTAATAAACTATTTTTCTCTAGTTAATCTTTTTTGTTAAAGAACACCAAAAGACAAAATTACAACAGTTAGTTTAAAGATATTAATTGGTTTTATTTGCAATTCTAGACTCAGGCAACACTTTGTTCCATAAAATAGATTGAGTGTTCCAAGAACTGAGCAGGGCAGGTTGGTTTTATAGCTAGAAAAGAGCTGAAGAAAGCAGAAACACAAACAAAAAGCAGATTGGTCATTTAAAAATTACTTCCTTTATAAGCTTGTAACAAAGAAACAAAACAATAGAAAAATAACTGATTAGTTAATATCAGATAACTCTGGGTTATTTATTTTTATTTTGGTAAGGAATAAAACAGAGAAATTATTTAGTTCTGATCATGCCAATTAAAACTAGCCTGTTTGGAAATTTTGGCTATTATCTCTCTCCTGATTTCTTGAAGGTCAGATAACAACTTAGTTTTGGTTTGGTGATGTGGAACCTTAGCAGGAGTGTCTCCATTTTTGTTTTTAGTCTGATCTGTTGGGTCCTACTCCAGCAGCTTGTTCTACAACAACAGCCTCCTTTAATTTTATTTAATAAGAGTCCCCAGCTGAAAATCTAAGACAGGTAAAGGTAAAGTTTTGCCTCCCCTGTGCTGTTAACACCTGGGCACTGAGATCTTTGTGGTGTCTGGGAGCTTTGCTAACTGGAGTCGGTCTTTATTCTAGGAGGTGTTGCATGTACCAGGATGCTGTGTACAAGGAATGCAGTCCTGCTACTTCCAGAATCCCTGATCACCAAATTCTTTCTTGGTTTATTGTCTTTTACAAAACAAAACTTTATTAACACTGCAATACAAACCTCAGGTCCTCATTCAATCTAAAGCCCAGCTATGACAGAAAAGGGTGTGAGAGAACAGGGGGAAAAGCTCTTATGCTTCTGATCATATATATAACTGTAATGATAAATCTGAATTGTCGACTTGATGGATTAGGAGATGTTGAAGATTAAGAGGCTTCTAGCTGTGTCCAGTGTGTATTGGAATGATTGGCAGGCGGGATAGTGAACTGAAATAGAAGCCACCCTAAGGGTGGGCAGGACCATCCAATAAGATGGTGGCTTGGATGGAATAACAGTTAGAAGAACAAGGAAGGAAACTGCAGATGCAAGCTCAATTCTTCTTGAATGGGTTCTTGAGTGCTACTGCAATAGCCTAAGGCTATCAGACTCCTCACTCCTTCACTCTTCAAAGCTGACTCTGCCAGTGATTCTCCAGGGAGTTTCCAGAAGCCTTCCCTCTCAGACTGGGATAACACCTTTGATTCCTCTTGTTCTGAGGCTGAAGCCTCTTGGACTGTGCAGCTACTGGTTCCTCCAGGTCTCCAGTCTGCACAAGGCCATTGTGGACTATCCAGCTTCTGGTCATGCAAGCCAATTTAATAAATTCCCTTTTTATAATTGTACTTCCTGTTGATTATGTTCCTCTAGAGAACTCTGACTAATACAGTAACTGTGCAAATAAAACAGAAATTAATATCTCAATAGATGATTCTGGCACACAGTAATGAAATGAACCATACCATCTCTTGTCTCTGACCTTCACATGTGCAGCCTCTTCTGCCAGGAACCTATAGCTTCCCCCTCCTTTTCAGCTAGCTAACTCCTACTCACTCTTTACATCTTAGTTTAAACTTTGCTTAGCAAATTTAAACTATGGCTTGATTCATTATTTCAAAGAATCAACACAGATGAGAAACGTTAAGAACATAAATAAACTTTCTCATAGATGATATTCATTAGTACAGTGAGGATAGAAGGCCTCCATGGACCTATGAATAAGGAAAAGTTTCTATCAAGGGCTCTTGCTTCCCTCCAGCAACCTCCTCCACCATCCACTTTTTTAGGAGCTGTGGGTTCCACCCTATCCTTCACCCTGTCCCAAGGTCTTTCCCCAGAAAAGAATCTCTGATCTTTCATTTTCATTTGAGTGAAAATGTAACTGGATGTGCTAAGTCTCCCAGGGCTGAAGGAGATACTCTGGCGGAGTAAGAGACTTTGTTCCCAAATATAGTGGTGTTAAACTGTAAGGAGAAGGATTTTACTTATTTCAGTTCAGTACTGAGTGACTTTGAGCCTGCCCTCACCTCCATCAGTAAAATAATACTGAATATGATTTTCCCAAGTGTTATTTTTAAAAACCAAATGAGATAATATATTTGAAAATGTCCATAAGTATGAAGTATTACACAAATGTGAGTGCTATTATTAGTAAATTTTATGAATTAATCATTCATTGGCATTCAAGACAAATCAGGAGATTTCTTATTCATAACTCCCAGATCTCAAAGTTGCTTTATTCTGTTCTGCATTCAGTAGAAGTTGTAATTCCATGTAGATTTAACAACAGGTTCAGACTAGCTTCATAAAGCAAGAAAACATTTTTCTTTAAGAATAAAACAATACATGTGTCTTGCAAAGATGTTTTTGTAATCTTTTTGAATTTTCTTTTCTGTCTCAGTGGGAATCTTCTGAGCCTTCCTTTCTTTTGCACCAGAGAGCATTCTATTTTCCTGTATGATTTGAAATATTTCTTTCCTGTCCTACCTATAAACCAAACTTTGATATTTATTAAAGTAAGTAATTTCTTCATTTTAAATAAAAATTGATTACCTCCTTCAGGAAAAAAAAAAAAGTATTTCTTATAGTCAAATTACACAGATCACCAGGGCTTTATATTTTAAAAATACATTTTTCTGTCATATCAAACATATGCAGTTCCAATATTAGCATGCATTTCGTATTTCCTGCATATCACTAAGGCACTATATTTTTTCTTTGATCAAATATTATGAATTTGCATGATTAAAAATAATCATTGCCAACACATATTGAAAGTATATTTAAACATTTCCAAATACTTCAAGTTTCCTTTTAGTGGTCCTTGTGAATCTCTTTTTCCCTGAAGTCAGAAAATATTTTTTAAAGTAAGAAGTAAATTATGCTAAATAAATAAATAAATAAAAGGATATGTTAATTTATTTTCTGTTTTATATTTTCTTTTCCAGTGCTGGGGACCAAACCTAGGACCTCACACATGCTTGACAAATAAACCCTGCCCCTATTTTCTGTTAAAAATGATATATACTAAGGAAGAGTGTGGCAGCTTTATGGCTAGGTGGTAAATAATACTCTCTGATCCAAAATTAAATGAGCCACTGAGTTTTTGTCACAATGATACACTTAAGCACTATCAATCAATTATTCCCTAAACTAAGCCAACCTGTCTCACGGGATCATGTATGTTGTCCACAGCTCTGGGTATCAGAAAAATGAGTCAGCATTTTTAGATCCCAAGAGTGTTGAGCATTATTTTTATTCATTTATTCACCCACTATGCATTCAGCAAATATTTTGGGCCACTTACATTCCAGGTATCCGTTTAGGTGAACAAGTCTGAGCTAGGCCTTCAGGTAAACAAGACACAACATCTCCTGCCTTCATGAAGATCAAGATCAAGTAAGAAGAGTGTAAGGATATAAAATGAGATAATCATGACTCAGGGTAAGGAGGGAGACTGATTGCAATAGGAAGGGAAGGCAATTAATTTATATTAGAAGGCCAGGCAGTGTCTCTCTGTGGGCATGAAATTTGTTTCAAGATCTTAAGAGACAACAAAGAACCAAGGGAAGAATGTTGCTTGCCTAAGGAACTGACAAGCAAGAACAGCCTTCAATTTCTTAGAGTTTCTGCAAGAAGCCAGTGTAACTGCTACTGAGTAAGTAGAGGGGAGAGTAGTGAACATTTGAAGTTCAAGGCAGAAGTAGGGCTACCTCACTAAGCTCATGAAAACCAAATAAAGAGTTTGGGTTTTACTTCAAGTGGGGGAAGCAGCCATAAGAGAGTTTATAGCAAAAGGAGCAAAAATAGGACTGGGTCTGTTTGCCCTTACAGGATCACTCTGGCTGCTCTGTCGAGAATAAAGTATCAGAGTAGAAATTCAGAGAACTAAGAGTGAAGTTGTTGTAGCCAAGGAGAAAAATGGTGGTAATTTGGACCAGGATAAGAGTGAGGTAGAGAGAGACAAGTTAATGGATTTTTGATACATTTGAATACAAAGGCAACAACTATGAAATAAAGGTTAGATATTAAGAGGGGATGAAAGAAAGGGAGAAAAAGGGAGGAATCGGAGCTATCACTTAAAATTTTTAATCAAGGCAGTGTGTTGATGGTGTGCCACTTACTGAATTACAAGGCCAAAGGAAGGATGCATTTCTGATGGAAAATCAAGAGTTCCAAGAAAAGCGGACCACAGGCTGGAGAAAGTAACACACTAAAATAATATAGCAATTGGGTTATAGAATAAAACATATCAACCAGTGCTGGATGAACTGCAATTAAGCAGGCAAGAAATGTGGTTATTCCAGAGTTATCTTTCCTATGCTCAGAAGACCAATAAAGGAGCACAAGTAATTTAATGGGCTATAGCTTAGGGAGTACAGTGATTATGTTTAGGTGGAAAAGTACAGTGGAATCATGGCACATTTTACAGAATATTTTAAAACATACATTCCATTTCATCATATAAAGAGTATTTTGTTGGCAGAAAAATTATATATATATATATATATATATATATATATATATATAATCTTGAAAAGTACATTTCTCATAGTATATACTTAAGAAATATTTGCTGAATGTATACAGTATGTATAAAATAATTATGAGTACATGTGCTCATGAAAAAGGCAAGTAAGCATTATTAACTATTTATAGTTGTGTCTAATCTAATCTAACTTGATTGTTAGACAAATGGTAGCAAATAGCAAAGGTGAATACATAACAGCAGGTTTCCAGAAAATATATAATTTGAGAACCACTGGGATAGTAGAATTCATTTTGAACTGGAGGAAAAACTAGATCCAGGTATCAGTTCTGCATAAATTATTTAATTTAGGACTCTCAGACATAAATGTCTACAGCCAGGCAGGAAGTAGGTGAACAAAAGGGACCAGAGGTATGTCCAGTTATGGATAATTTTTCAGATTTGGGAATACTTGCACATACATAATGAGATATGTTGGGGATGGAACCCCCCAGTCTGAACATGAAATCTGATTGCCTTATATACCTTATCTACCTAGCTTATAGGTAATTTTATACATTTTTAATGTACCTGCATGTTGACTACATGTAAAGGGTCAGCCCTTCCCATGGTAAAATGTGGATTTTCCACTTCTGAGGTCATGTCAATACTTTTTTAGTCCGTTTTGGCATCACTGTGGACCAAATTCCCAACAAGAATAATCTAGAGGAGGCAGAGTTTATTTGGGATTCATAGTTTCAGAGATCTCTGTCCATACGCAAGTGACTCCATTGTTCTGGGCACAAGGCAATGAACAGGGGAAGGATGTGTCAGAAAGAAGCTGCTCCCTTCTTGGCAGCATGAAAACAGAGGGGAGAGGAGAAGCAGCCACAGGGAAGACACACCCTCTAGGACACCCCCAGCCAGTGACTCACCTTCTCAAGACACATACCAGCTGCCTAGAGTTACCACCTAGTCTATCCAAAGTAAAATGTACTGATTCGACTTTGGCTTTCATAATCTAATCACTTTACCTCTGAATAGTTCTGTGCCTCATAGTCAAACCATAATAATACTCAAAAAGATTTTGGATTTTGGAGCACTTTGGATTCTCAGATTAGAGATGCTCAACCTGTATTGGGAGTGGTGACCATGGGATAAACTGAGAGAGGCCACTTTCTTGGATCCAGGGGGCATACATTTCTCTGCTCTGGTAGATAGTTATTGCAATGCTACAACGTCATACTGCCGGATAGTCCCATTTTTCAAAAACTTTTTTAAACACTCCAGTTTTTAGAAAATATATCAACTGTCTAAATCTATTCTTGGACTCTTAATTTTGACCTTGGAATTCATTTGGGGGGCCTTAGATTATGTGATTACATGACATTGATGTACAAGCTAAATACTATTTTCTCCCCCATGGTTCATAACACAAACTCCTTTACAAATTTGATGATATTATGGGCACTTTGCTCAAAAAAAAAAAAGAATCTCCAAACCGATGACATTTTGGATAAAATTTTACAATGTTCATAGATTCACTGAAGGTTGTTAATAAATTATTAAGAATTACACGGACTCATCTTAAGATTCCCTGGTTGAAAGAAATACAAAACCAAAGTATTACAATGATGTCTCTCTGGTTTTTTTTTAAATTGCTGATACAATATACAGGCTCAGTTCTGTAGCTCGATTATAATTTTATAAAATCTTAAAATATCTGATTTTTGGTTTGACTTTGCTCCTTAGTCTTGGCCTTGTAAAAAAAATTCTTTTATTACTTCTATTCTCTGAAATTATAAACTATGTTTCAAATATAGTTGTCTAGTTTATTGACTCAAATTTTGCTGCCCATCTAAAAATTTCCTTACACAAGAAATAAATAAGAAATGATAGTGAATCACATTATGAGTAATGCTAGTTTAGTCATAAAATTTTGTATCAAAAATTTTTAAAAAATAAGAGTAACCATGAACTTAAGACAGTTTGTTTTGGCATCCTCAGACCTTTCTTTTCTGCTCTCATTTTCCCTGTACTGGTATTCCTCTGCCTCTCTGAGTGTGGCCTCAACTGCTCAGAGTTCTCCACAGGGCTGCTGTCCCTTGACAGTAGTCTAGGTCTCCGACTCTGTGGGGTGAACCCCCTTAGCCTCTGCTGATGTCGCTGTCATTCAGTAGAACTTCAGGAGCACTTTATGACCCTATGTCTCAATCTTGACACTTCATTGCATTCTGCTTCACTATGTTATTATATGTTCCACAATGCGATTGTGTCATAGGATGCTTAATGTTTGGTGTCTTGTCCCTCTTACAAGCTCCATAGAACTGAGCAACGGGTTCAGGATATATAACAGCTTAGTAGTCACAGATTAAGTTTTATGGAACTGCTTCTGTTTCAAAGCTTCCTATTTTTCCACTTCTTTTTTCCCAATAGGGCAAATCACTCAATGAAAATGTCATTTTTAAAATAAGCTTTCACCTGCTGATGCAATGAAACCTGGATCCACAAGGGAACCTGAGGATTTGGGCAGATGAAGGATGTTCCTGTCTGGAAACTGTAAGAACTCATGCTGCAATGGCTTTGACTGGATTCTAGGGATGATTAAGTGAACACAGATCACTGGGAGCTGAAGATTAACTAGGAGAATATGTTCTTTGCTATAGAGTAATAAACTGGGAGTTTATGGTTTCTGATAATTTATCAATCCATTTTACATTTTTATTAAACCTGTGTTATTGGAGTACAAGTTATTAGAATTTAGATGTAGCCTGTTATTCATTGCAAAACATAGCCTTCAAGTAAATGCTAATATGGCTTTTAAAGGTTAATGTTGCCAGTGTCAGATTTTTCTAGGCAGCAGTTTAAAAGGCTTGACATTTGCTGAGTAGCCCCTGAGAAAGTGCTTCTTATTAAAAGTGCACCTCCTCCCAGAAAGTGCAGTTCCAGGAGCTAAACTCAGTGCAGCAAAGAGTAAGTGCTATGGTACACAAGGCATCCTAGTGTGGGGAGAAAAGAGTGCCTATATTTAAGACAGTGGAGACAGAGATTAGATTTAAAAAAAAAAAAACAAGAACTGTACTCTGCCCATTCCCCACTGTAAAGAACCCAATGTAGACAGGTAACAAGAGAGTGTAAAGAACAACCCCACACCCGCTATAAGGCCCTGGGAGGACCAAAAGTTCTTCCTGAAGGACGTTACAAAGCACCTAGTGTTTCAGAGACAAGTTAGACTTAATGAGGTTTACTTTATTGATTGATTGATTGATATTGGTGGTGCTGGGGATAAACCCAGACTCTGTGTGCTCTGTCACTGAGCTAAAGCCCAACCCCTGATGTTTACATTTCTGATATCTATCAATACCACATATGTATCGTCCATTGTTTCTTTTTTAAAAAAATATTTCTTTCAGTTATAGATGGACACAATACTTTTATTTTTTATTTGTTTTTATGTGGTGCTGAAGATCGAACCAGTGCCTCACACATGCTAGACAAGTACTCTACCACTAAGCCACGACCCCAGCTCCTCCATTGTTTCTTATATCTAAAATTTGTATTGTGTTGCTGGGCACATAGCACATGCCTGTGCCTGGAGTCACCCTGGAGACGAAGAAGAGCATAAGTTTGAGGCCAGACTTGGCAACATAGCAAGATCCTGTCTCAAAATAAGAATTAAAAAAAAAAAAAAAAGACTAGGGACATAGCTCAGTGGGAAAGTACCCTTGATGTTTTAGTCAGCTTTTTTGTCACTGTGACCAAAAGACCCAACAAGGATAACTTTAGAGGAGGAAAAGTTTATTTGGCGCTCTTGGTTTCAGAGGTCTCAGTCCACAGATGGCCAACTCCATTGCTCTGGACCTAAGGTGAGGCAGGACATCATAGTGGAAAGGTGTGGAGTAGGAATGCCATTCAGAACACAGCCATCAGGAAGCAGAGAGAGCTCTTGCTCACTAGGGACAAAATATAAACCCTAAAGTCACCCCCAGCAACTCTCACCTCTTTCAGCCACACCCTACCTGCCTAAAGTTACCACTGTAGGATTAATATACTGATTAAATTGAGGCTCTCATGATCCAATCATTTCACCTCTGAATCTTGTAGTATTGTCTCATACATGAGCTTTTGTGGGATGTCTAATATCTAAACCTGAATACCTGGATTCAATACCCAGTAAAATATATATATATATATAAATTGTCATTTAAGGGTGGATATCATTATATATTAAAACCAACTTTATATATTAAAACCACTAGAGTTTTAATCAATTCTTACACAATTGAAATATTGTGAACTTCTCAAATTATATGCCCAGAGCAAAGGCTTGTAGAAATACCTTTAAAGATGAGGTGTACCTGTGCACAGGTGCTGTGACATTCCTCAGACTTCAAGGAACATATTCTATTACTAGAAGTTTATTGAGTGCTATAGTTTGAATCTTCATTGTCCCACAAAGGCCCATTTGTTAAAGAATTGGTCACCAACCTGTGGGGTATTAGGAGATGGTGGGCCTCATGGAAGGAAGTTAGGTCATTATATGTGTGCCCTTCAAGGGGACACTGAGACTCTTGCCCCTTCCTGTCTCTCTCTTTGTGTTTTGGCTTCCAACAGTCATCCTTTACCACATGTTTCTGCCGTGATATACTATGCTGCCACAGGCCCAAAGCAGCAGGACTAAGCAACCAAGAGCCCAAAGTAAACTTTCCTCATTTTAAGTTGATTATTTTAGCTATTTTGCCACAAGGAAAGAAAGATAACTAAAATATTGGGCAGGGGGTGTAAAATGGTACATGGGAAAGGATGGAGGAACATTGTTTAAGCCTCACAAAGACTCTGAATGTTTCTCAATCTAAAGATTTTAACATAGCTTTGAAAAGAAAAAAAAAATGTTTCAGACTCTGATGTTGACCTAAATTAGGACAAATATAAAACTAAACCTAAATTCCTTAGGTTCATAACTCTTATAAACTGAAAATAAATACATAAATAAAAAAATAGAATTTCAAATTAAATATAAAATGTACAATGAATGTAATTTCAATTGAAAACATTAGTATATATACTATTTGTTTGCTAATACAAAAATTATGAAACACACTCAGATTTTACATTTATATGTACCTTTTTTTGGCAGGGAGGGGAGTACCAGGGATTGAACCCAGAGGCCTTACCTTCTGTTATGATTTGGATGTAAAGTGTCCCCCAAAAGCTCACACGTGAGACAATGCAAGAAGGTTTAGAGGAGAAATGATTGGGTTGTGAGAGTCTTAATCCAATCAGTGATTAATCCCCGGCTAGAGATTCACTGAGTGGTAACTGAAGTGGTAGGATGTGGCTGGAGGAGATAGGAATTTCGGGGTTGGCTTTGGGGTATATATTTGTATCTGGTGAGGGAAGTCTCTCTGTCTCTACTTCTTGATCATGTTATGAGGTTCTTCCCTCTGCCACACTCTTCCACCTTGATTTTCAGCCTCATCTTGAGCCCCAAGGAATCGAGCCAGTCTTCTCTGGACTAAGACTCTGAAACACGAGCCCTCAAATAAACTCTTCCTTCTCTACAGTTGTTCTGGTCAGATCTTTTAGTCACAGCAGTGAAATAGCTGACTGAAACACCTTCTGAGTCAGATCTCCAGTCCTTTTTATGTTTTATTTTGAGACAGGGTCTTGCTAAGTTGCTTAGGGCCTCATACTTTATTAAAATTTTGTATGAGGTCATTCCTGGTTGTCATTTTATTAAATCTACTTTAAATAAGTACAGAGAGCCAGTTATTGGGGGAAGAAAACATCTATAAGATGTATCTTCTATTCACTAAGTTGCTGAGGCTGGCTTGAACTTACAATCCTCTTGCCTCAGCCTCCCAAGCTGCTGAGATTACAGGCATGTACCACTATACTTGGCACAATTTTTAGCCTCTGTAAAAATAATACAGAGAATGTCAATTCACTTTAGTATTAGTAATTTCTTTTAAGTTATTTATTTTTACAGTATCTGATATTGACTCCAGGGGCTCTCTGAGCTACATCCCATTAATTTTTATTATTTATTTGGGAAAGGGGCTCACTAAGTTGCCCAGGCTGGCTTCAAACTTGCAACCCTCCTGCCTCAGCCTCTCAAGTCACTGGGCTCACAGATGTACACCTCTGTACCCAGCTAGTATTAGTAATTTTAAGAATGTGCTTGCTATTTGAAAATAAAAAGACCTCATACTTTATTAAAATTTTGTATGAGGTCATTCTCGATTGACATTTCATTAAATCTACTTTAAATAAGTATATAGAGCCAGTTATTGGAGAGGAAAACAAAACATCTATAACGTGTATCTCCTATTTACTACATAAAAATGGGACATGCACCTTGCGTCTCTGTTAGTTTCCTACTACTGATGCCCAAATTGTCACAAATGTGGTGGCATAAAACAACACATACTCATTCTCTTTCAATTCTTAAGGTCAAAAGTCCAAAATCAATTTTTTCAAGTTCCATTACTGAGAAACTGGTATTAACTTTAGTTTGCCTTTAACTCAGTTCATAAAATAAAAATACAACATAGAAACAGCATGAAATTGTATGACAGTACTCAACCGTCAGGTGGCCTTCCCAGTGATCCATAACATGCTTGTCTCAGTTGATTTTTCAGACTATAACGCTATTAGCAGTCTCCAAGGCCCAGTCTAGCAGCTATGGAATAAGCATCAACAAGTACAACTGTGAATAAAGGACTTCCGACAGAACTGCTTCTCAGAAGGCGGCTCTGGGCACTGCAGTTTCTCAGGGGTGTGCAGTGAAATTGCAAGTTTAATTGCATATTTTTTTCAGCAAAAGGAAAACACATTCCATGATTATGAGACAATGGAATAATGAGGGTCACTAAGTAGTTACAATTGAAGAATACCCAATACCAAAGAAGAATACCCAAATTCATTAAATCTTATTTATTATCAGTTAAGCTGTGTACAAGGTTAAACATATTGCTGAGCACTTATGACAGAGAGGGAGGTGAGCTGAACTTGAGAAAACTGTCCAGTAGCTTTTATATCTTTATTGATTTTATTGTATGCAGGTTTCTTCTCCTTGGAAGAAAGGAAGGGGAAAAATTGTTAAGGAAGGAATAAATGCAGAATCAGGTAAAAGTGAGAGAAGCCCATAGGAAAGACCAAGTTGCAATGTGTCTAACTTTCGGAAAGAAATTAAGTTGGAAAAAAGCAAAAGAAGAGATGCAATAAAAACTTAAAATTTATGAATGTTGTGACCTCTAGAGTGAGCGGAAATCCCATTTCAAGCCACAGCATTTACACCTACAGTTCAGGATTTTTTCCACGACAATTTTATACCTGTCATCTATATTGTCAAGAATTTGAAAGCTTTACCGAGATGGCATATGATGACCAAAGATGTTTTCAGTTCCATAGAGATTGTTTGGAAGAAAGATACAGTACTTACCATGGTTCAACATTTTCATATTGTTCGCCATGTACTTCTCATGCTAATGTGTAATTTTTAAATCCCGTTAGGAAATTTTAAATAATTTGATAATTTTATATATACTGCTAAGTTTCTAAGAACTTACTAAATTTTGATATGCATGAACTAACCCTACTGTGTAATTGAGTTTACTGAGAAATTTAATTCAAAGACTAACAATCACTGAGATTAAGATAACATTTTTGTTTGTATTACTCCCCAAACTATAATTCATTTTAGATTGTCATAATTTATAATTATTTTTCCTACATATATTAAAACTTAACAAAGTTAAGATCAAACTAATAAGCTGACTAATGATTTTTACCAATTTAAACTATCTTAGCAAAACACAATTAAAATAGAAAATATTTTATTGTTGACGAAATATAACTCATACTTAAAAGTAGATAAGCAATTTTTTTCTACTTTATCTTTTGTAAATATTAAGATGAATAATTGACTTACTAAAAACAAGGTGTATATTCCCAAAATTTTTTATTATGCCTTAAGAATAGCATAACAAGATTTCTAACAGTGAAATGATAACATGATTCTAGGTTACATTTCCTTCCTATGAAAGTCTAGTCATTTATGTAGTATTTTTGGAATGACAGGTCATTCTTGATTACTCAGAGATCAGGATAGTCTTTCTCATGAGTTTTCATTATTGAATTTCTGGAATCGTACAAAATTGTATAGGGAAGTAAAATACAAAATACATACAAAGACATAATACAAAACTAGCCACTAAAAAATTAGTTACCAATCAACACAGAATTCTCTCTGACAACCTGTAGCTTCTAGATTTCCCATAGCTTAAAGCATCAGTAGCTGGACAGCAAAATGTAAAATTCAATTCAAAGTGAAAATGCAAACATTGCAGGAGATGCAATTTCTTGAAGTCATAAAAAGTACTAATGGAGATCTGTGAAAATCACAAGCAAATGAGAGTAAACCACTCAACAACTGGAAAAGAGAAGGACACAGGTATGAGTATCCAAAGAGATTTGTTTGAATATCAAAGGATTAAGACAAACCCTGAGAAAGATGTGGATTGAGAATGCCATTTTATACTATCAAAAACATTTTTAAAGTAAAATAGCTGTATTTTTAAAAATAAAGTATTTTTAGAACAGTTTATGATTTATAGAAAATTTGCAAAGATAATACAATGAGTTCCTATATACCCCATACTCGTTTTTCCTATTTTTTTATATCTTATATTAATATGGTATATCAGTTCCTATTACTTAGCCAATGTTGATACATTATTGTTTAACTAAAGTCCATATAGATTTCCTTCATTTCCTATCTAATGCCCTTTTTTTGTTACAGGATCTTTTCCCAGATACTACCAATATATTAAGTAACACTGTCTCCTTTGGTTCTCTCAATTGTGATAGTTTGGCAGAATTTCCTGTTCAAAATTATTTTTTAAAAATACTGGGTATGGCAAGATGATTGCATATTCTGGGGCTGGGGTAGTGGCTCAGTGGTAGAGCACTTGCCTAGCATGTGTGAGGCACTGGGTTCAACTCTCAGCACTACATATAAATAAATAAAATAAAGGTCCATTGACAACTAAAAATTTTTTTTAAATAAGAAGTTTACATATTCAAGGCTAACATAACAAGATCCTGTCTCAAAATTAAAACTAAAAAGGGCATGGGATGTAGCTCAGGGGTAGAGTCGTCCTAGGTTCTATCCCTAGTACAGCAAACAAACAAAAACATTTCTTTTGCAATGTTAGAGATACAAACCAATAAAATTTTAGCTTTATTTTTCATTCTAAAAATCATTTAGTTGTAGTTATAAACTGAAGGTGAAATTTGATCATTTATTTTCACAATTTTTATTTTCTTTTCCATGCCAAAGAACCATCAAATCTTTTTAATCTTCCTCCTCTTCTTTCTTCTCTTCCTTTTCCTTCTTCTTATTTATTATGAAAATTTGGCCCACATGTTAAGGAGGATCTACCTTAAGTGAACTTTTCTCAGAGCCAAATAGTGTCAGATGATGCAGACCATCTGTACAATCACAGAACAAACAATGAGCCAAAGCCATCTTGAAGTTCAATGTTCTGAAAAAGAGGAAAGGACAGGCACCTTTGGGACAAAGATGATAGCAATTGTTCAGGATCACCATCAAGTTTTTGGAAGAGTGTCCAAATCCTGTGTCCTGTTACCAATTCTCACTTCTCTTATCACTGGAGTAATGTCATTTAAAAAGACAAATGTGACCAGTAATATATCCTTCCCTGCACCACCTTCTTTACTTAGAATTCCAAACACTTCTTCAAGGTATTTCAAGCCTAAATAATACATCCATTAAATCTTATGCATTAATGAAGTTTATTTTTTTCCCCTTTAACCTTCTGATATCTTGCTTCTCTTAACTCCTAACAGTAGATATTTCCAGAA
The DNA here is from genome assembly GCF_964194105.1 of Spermophilus citellus. Taxonomy (NCBI): domain Eukaryota; kingdom Metazoa; phylum Chordata; class Mammalia; order Rodentia; family Sciuridae; genus Spermophilus; species Spermophilus citellus. The sequence goes on along the minus strand of NC_138192.1, from coordinate 114,663,772 downwards.
GTGCTTGTCTCCTTTTCTCTGAGAACTATCTTCTTGAATGTCTTAGGAATCAGGAATCATGTTTTGAACTGCTTTATATTTCATCTGGTAGAAAGGTACATTTCAGAAATCTTTCAAAATACTTTCTGAACAAAACAAAGTTCATTTTCTACATGAAAATCAAGTTTTAACAAAGCAAACAGTTGTAACTCGAAAAATCTCAGGAGGCCCTTATTGTATTACTGTTTTGTTGTGTATAGAATAAATCTCTTTTATTCTGAATTTGAACTTTAATCTTTTCCCTATCTGATATATTTTCTTTTAATTCTAAATATCAGAGAATCCCCTTGCCTGAATAAAATTTCAATCTCTTCCTGGGCTGAGTAATTGAGAAAGAAGATCTGACTGAATAGCCTTGCTCACATGTTCTGGCTAAGGCCATCTGTACAAGTGAGGAACAAGAAATATTGGTACATTCCTTCCCAGTACATTCTAATGTACCATAGCTAATTAGTACTTGATATTTTGATCATATTTGATTCTGGTATAGATGTATAACAGAAGTAAGTACTGGGCATAAATTTTAGTTTGAGTTCCAATATTAAGGGGCTATCTATAATTGCAAATTAGATTCTTTAGCTACCTTATAATTTAATCTCAACAGACTATTTTAAAGAAAATTTGACCAGTGATATGGCTCCATATTTAAAATGTGAAATTATAAAGAATTTTGTTATATTTCACTTAAGTAATTAGGTAAAATTAAATAAAGTAATTAGGTAAATGTGACTCTTTGATTATGATTATAAACTTTTATAAAATTTTCATGATACTCTTAATTTCACTGATGTAAAATGAATAGCATGTTGTATGAGGAAGTTCCTATCCCTTCTAAATTCATGTTGGAAAGCAATAAAAATGGTGTATTATTTTTAAAAACAATTCACGATTTAAGGTTATTCTTCCTATACCTCACTTCTGTGAGTTAAAATACTCCTTTTCACAAACTTTATTTTTTACTTTTATTATGTTAAAAATAACAAACTTTGTAAAATAATGCAAAAACATTTTCATTCAAAATTATTTTTATTCAAAATATTTTTATTCAAAATTCAGGCATGTTACCAGATCCAATTCCAACTGTTTACCACTCAAAAGCCAATACTCACAAGACAAAAGTAAAAAGGAAATTAATTTATTTAAGGGGTAGACATTCTGAGAAGATTAGGGGGAACTAATATCCCCAAAACAAAGCCAAACTGAAGGAATTTGCATTCATGAAAGGGCTTTTATGGAAAGCTAAGAGTTTAGCCAGGTCATAGACAGGAGGCCATGTCCTAAGTTGCTCACCCAGGTTCTATAACCAGCTCTGTCACTGAGGGCATGTTTCCCTTGGAATATCCTTGAGATAACAACCAACTTTAAACTCATAGGCCAGTCCCTGTAAATCTTTAGACAAATACATTATTTCCCTGCAAGTGAAATCATCCCATTATTAATTAAAGAACAAGAGTAGAAAGTCCTTGGCCTCACTTGGATATTATCTGAAGAACATCAGTTACTCCAAGCTTGGAAAAATTAAAGATTGTTGATTAGGGGGTCTTGGGACCAGTGCTTATTTAGTTCCTTTTCCTGCAGTAGTTAACTCCACAGTTATTTTATTAGTCATTTTTTAAATTTAATTTTATATTTTGGTATGGGGATTAAACCCAGGGGCAATTTGCCAGTAAGCCACATCCCGAGCCCTTTTTTAATTTTTAATTTTTAAAATATTTATTTTTTAGTTGTAGTTGCACACAATACATTTACTTATATGTGGTGCTAAGATCAAACCCAGGGCCTCGCACATGCTAAGTAAACCTTCTACTACAGAGCCACAACCCCAGCTGCATAATTTCTAATTTAAATACAGGATCTCACTAAGTTGCTTAGGGCCTCACTAGGTTGCTGAGGCTGTCCTCGAAATTGCGATCGTCCTTAGTCAGCCTTCCAAATTGCTGGGATTACAGATGCGTACCACTGTTCCTAGCTGTCTCAGTCATTAAATCAGTTTTCTTTAGAATTACAACATGAGGCAAAGGGGGGAAATGAGGAATAACTTTACAAGGGGCAATTTGCAAATTTAGAACTAATCTAAAGTGGGGTGACATAAGACACAAGGATGTTGCCACTATTGTAGTTTCAGCCATTTTAATAAATAAACCATTTGTACTAAGTAGCATGAAAAACAAACCATTACATTCCAAGTACATTCTACTTGGAAAATGAAGGTATTTCCTTTCTTTTCCAAAAAGTGTAGTGCCATTTTTTCATCTTAAGTTTTTCCTTTAAGAAATGCATTACTTGGAATTCATATTGCTCTGTTACCAAGGCTGGGTTCTTTGCTGCCTTGACAGGATATGAAGGTCTTGATTCATGTGTGCATAGAACTAACCTATCACAGTATATCATAGCACTAATGAACTATTTTACTGGCTTTCTGTCACATTACAAATTGATTTTAAAATATGTTTGCTGTATAAAGGCAAAGACTGCATTACTTGTGCTTCAACACTGCATAAACCATATTTAGTGATCTGTTTTTTTATTCATGTTTGCACAGATCACATTGCTTACACTTCAGAATAGCCAATTGTCTGCCATAATTTACTGCAGAATATTTTTTCCCTATATTTCTAGAATCTGTAGCTCTTTCAACCATATGAATTTAAAAATAATGAGTCAGTTTAATCTTACATACTATAATAATAAATGTATACACTGTTCAATTTATATACATTTGATATTAATTTTGATATATAGCGAATTTGTTCTATGCTTACTTAGTTGTAAATTTAAGTGAAGTGCAACAGAGAAATGTATACTGATACTGATTTAGTAACTGCAGACACATTTCAGTTTGTGGAAAAGATGATGTATTTATCTATTTTATTGTCTTATAATGTCTATATGGGTATCCTTTTTTTTTTCAAAGTTAATAGCAACTGTATTTGGAAAATCAATGGATCAAATACCCATTAAAATGTCATTACCATTTCTGAAAATATGTGAATAAAATCAAATTGTTGGGCTGGGGCTGTAGCTCTGTGGTACAGCACATGCCTTACAGGTGTGAAGCCCTGGGTTCAATCCCCAGCACCACATAAAAATAAATAAACAAATAAAGATTTTGTGCCCATCTACAACTAAAAAATTTTAAAAAACAAACAAACAACAACAACAACAAAAAAACCCAAAGTGCTTTTGCTATTCTCTCACTCACCAATTAAAACAGAAGACTTCTGTGTCCCCCGTTGCCAAAATTTATATGGGAACTTGTCCCTATCAGCAACTAATCAATCAGTTCTATAGTGGACAGCAGTGGCTACCCTCTAATTCAATTCAGTTCTGACACTGTGTATCTGGAAGTACCAGTAGATCCCACAGGCTGAGGTCTCAGTCCCTCAAGACTGCTCCCAACTTTAGGTACCAACTGCAAGCTTCCTCCCTTAGGTTTGACTAATTCATTAGTGTGACTCACACAACTCAAGGGAATACTTACATTTACAGTTTATTACAATGGGCATCACAAAGTTTACAGGTAAAGAGATGTATTGGGCAAGGCATGTAAAAGGGGTGTGCAGCTTCCTGCCATATCCAGGAGCTCAGTCCTCCAAGAACATCCATTATCTAAACCTGTCCCTTTCATGTTATATGAAGTTTCCATTATGTAAGAATTATTGATAAAAATCACTGTTTCCATTAATGACCAACCTAACCTTTAGCACCTTGTCCCTTCCCCAGAGGTCTGTCAGGAGAGCTGTGAATTTTAACCCTGAGTACTTTTCTGGGTCCCTTGGCAGCCAGGGCTCAGGTCCTTTTGGTTATGTAAAGACTTTTTAAAAAATCACCTCCTTATCATAAACTCAGGTGAGGTTGAAAGGGGGTTGTTATAAATAACAAAAAAGCTCTTTTACCTTTGAGGCTATTCAGCAACTGTCTTAGGAGCCAAGGACAAAAGTCTACCATTTTAAGAAAAGATACTTATTTTTCTAGTGATTTAGAAAACTTATAATAGTAGCCAGATGTGATGATGTCATGCCAGCTACTCAGGAGGCTGAGGCAGTCAGATCACAAGTTCCAAGCCAGCCTGGACAACTCAGTGAGACCTTGTCTCAAAATAAAAAATAGAAAGGGCTGAGTGGTAGAGCACTTGCCTACCATGTGCAAAGCCCTGGGTACAATCTCTAGTACTGCATAAAACAAAAACAAAAACAAGACAGACAACTACCAGATTATTCAAGCTATAATAATCCAAGAACTGGGGCAAAACCCAAAAATATCATCATAGCAAAACCCTATGTTACACCTGGTATGCTTGTCGACAATACTTAAAATATAATACTCATTTGAAGTAATATTTAATTTTTGAATTATGATAAAACATTTAGGAGAGCTGAACTTATCAAGATTGCTTTCTCTGTGAGGATTTCAGTCCTGTAATTTTATTTAAAAAAACAGAATATAAATAAGAACAGAAGAGGACATAGGGCTATGGTTCTATTTGATTCAAAATTAAATTTTTTCTCTAAGAAAGAAGAGAAAATTATTGTTTTAATTTAATATTTTTTAAAAATTAGCCTTAGGTATGGATTTTTCACCATCTTGTGCTGATGTTGTATAATAAAAAAATTGCCTAACATCTGAGGATATTGCTATTAAAGTTACAGTTTTTTTTAGGTTTTTCTCTTTTGTTTTTTTGTCTGCAGTTCACCAACCAAGATAGAACAAGTTATATTTTGTGATTCTTACTCAATACTTCAACTGTTTATTCTGGCACCCTATAATTCAAGAAAGGAAATTTAATTCCTTCTTGGAAATGAAACATAGAAGTGAAATTTCAAAGCAAGCCACATTACCTATTGATCATAATAGGAATTGCACAAAACCTTGTGAGGTTTTTAAAGGAAGGTTTTTATTCCCAAAGGCAATTGCGCACTGACAATTGAAGTTAATAATTTTGTTTTAACTTTAACAAATGTGGGGTTGGCTGAGTACTTATTCTAGTTTGAACAAAGGGAAGTATAATAATAATCTCTCACATGTATGGTTTACAAATTGCCTTTACATAATGTATCCTCATTTGATCTTCACAGCAATGCTATGAAAAGGCAATTATTATTTTCCTTACTTTAGAGTTAATTAAAGGGAAGCACAGGTTGTATACTCTATGAGGCTGTGAGGATAGAGTTGGTCACTCATTTACCCCTGTGTTTCTAGAACCTAATAGTGACTGGCAGATGGGCAAGTGATAAGCTCTCCAGACCATTCGATGCATGAGATTATTTGGAAAAAAATTAAGCATGAAATAGCTTAACAAAGGTTAAAAAAAAAAAAAAGCAAATTGGAGTCTCGGCATTGACATATATTTTTCTAGCTTCAAGAACACCTCCCTGTTTTTTCTTTTCCCTCTGTCCCAGCTCCCTTTGATATTCATGCCTTCTTTTATTATACATCTTAAAAAATGTTTTTCCTTTTAGTTTCAAGTACTCTTTACCATTAAAAATAGTTGGAAAACAAAGAGTGTTTTCTTTTTTTCGATCCTTCTTGGTTTTGATAATTACTGCTATCACAGAATCCACAATCACCTAGAGCAAAAAGCCAGAAAGATGTGAAAATCTTTGACTTGAAGTTACTGACTGTGAAAACAGAACTCTATTGAGAGGATAATATGATCAGAAAAAAAAAAAAACTCAGGTAATATGCTTTACCCATCAGGATTGTCATTTCTTACTTCTGGCAGGATGAGCCTGCATTTCACGGGCTGGTTGAAAAGTTTTAGAGTGAGACTGGAAAATGGAAACAGCTAGTGGAGTCTTTGCTTGTCTTAATATAGTAGCAAAACATTTCCTGTTGTGGGCAGGAATTTGGGTTTTTTTTTTTTTTTTACAAATAACATATATCAATATGTGCATACCTTGTTTATAAATCACCATGGTGTGGCCAAAAGGGCAGGGAGGGGTGGAAGGGAGGAGAGAGGGAGGGAAAAAGAGAGAAGAGAGCATGGCTTCAAATATATATTAATATATATAATTTAATATATATCATATATGATATATATTTATATAATATATTTGATATATTAATATATAACAAATACACCTATATTGATATATAAATAAATAAACACCAACCAACCAGTAAAAATACTAGAAGCCTGTGATACAGAACTCTATGAAGATTACAAAGATTGGATTTCAGTTAAGACCCTCCTCCCTTCCTTCCTGTCCCCTCCCTTCTTCTCTCTTTTTTTCTCCCTCTCTCCTCCCTTCCATCCTCCCTGCCCCTTTTGGCCACACCATGGTGATTTATAAACAAGGTGTGCACCTACCTTTGCTTTCACAGAAGGGACCTGTTGGGCATGTAGTTTCTTTACCTTTATACTCAGTTACGTAGCTTTTCCAGGAATCATAAATCTGCAGATTTCAGGTTTGTTTCCATAGCAATCTTGCATGCTGCTAAAACATTCCCTAATTGCCATCTCTTCTAAGTTCTCAGCCACTCAAATCCTGGAACTTTTCACTGGCTGCCTTTTCTTGTTTAAATCTGATCTCATGACATCTTGCCTCCTTTGCCTCTTCTCTCTCTTCTTCCTTTCCTGGCCCTAAACCTAGTTTTTCTTTCCTTGCCTCATGAAAAACAGTGTATACATTGTCATGTTTCTACTTTGGGTTTGGCTAATAATCCTCATAGCCAAGGGTCTTATCAAGAATGGTCCCCAAACCATTCTATAAATTTGGTCTGAAATGTTAAGCAAGTAGATTTATTTATTTTTGGTACTGGGGATTGAACTCAGGGGCACTGAGCCACATCCCCAGCCCTATTTTGTATTTTATTTAGAGACAAGGTCTCACTGAGTTGCTTAGTTCCTTGCTTTTGCTGAGGCTGGCTTTGAACTCATGATCCTCCTGCCTCAGCCTCCCAAGCTGCTGGGATTACAGGTTTGTACCATTGCACCCAGATAAGCAAGTGGATTTTTTTTTAATTTTTTAATTTTTATTATTGGTTGTTCAAGACATTACATAATTCTTGACATATCATATTTCATACATTTGATTCAAGTGGGTTATGAACTCCCATTTTTACCCCGTATACAGATTGCAGAATCACATCGGTTACACATCCACTGTTTTACATATTGCCATACTAGTGTCTGATGTGTTCTGCTGCCTTTCCTATCCTGTACTATCCCACCTCCCCTCCCTTCCCCTCCCATCTTCTCTCTCTACCCCATCTACTGTAATTCATTTCTCCCCCTTGTTTTTTTTTTCCCTTTCCCCTCACTTCCTCTTATATATAATTTTGTAAAACAATGAGGGCCTCCTTCCATTTCCATGCAATTTCCCTTCTCTCTCCCTTTCCCTCCCACCTCTCGTCCCTGTTTAATGTTAATCTTCTTCTCATGCTCTTCTTCCCTGCTCTGTTCTTAGTTACTCTCCTTATATCAAAGAAGACATTTGGCATTTGTTTTTTAGGGATTGGCTAGCTTCACTTAGCATAATCTGCTCTAATGCCATCCATTTCCCTGCAAATTCCATGATTTTGTCATTTTTTAGTGCAGAGTAACTCCATTGTGTATAAATGCCACATTTTTTTTTAATCCAAGCAAGTGGATTTTTAAGAGAAAGTTTTTGTACTGGTCTGTAAGTTGGAGGTAGAGCACATGCTTATTTTTTTCTCTTAAGACAATGTCTTGTTAAGTTGCCCAGGCTGGCCTGGAACTTGCAATCCAAGGAACTGGGGTTACAGGCCACCGTGCCAGCCTCCTGGGTTTGATCTTAGCAGCATATATACACAAAATTTTCAAATAGTCACATATATAGGTTGTATTATAATTGCTCCAATTACAACTTTATGTACGGTTAAGGGATGGCATGAAGAGAGAATGTAGACTGCAGCTATGCCACACCTATCAAGGAGCTAGAAGAACTGAATCATTTTAGAAAACTCCTTGGCCACAAATGATCTAGGAATCTCCAGGGAAAATAAACATATGCTAAGGAAACAGGAAAGAGAGCAAGTTGGGTTCAGAAATAATGCTTTAGCATCAAAGAGCCAAGTTGGTTTTGACCAATTTGTGAATTCCTGTTTTATCCTGGTGCTCTTCTGGATACTGGGGATGTGGTAATGGATAGGCAAAATTCCCTATTCTCTTGGAGCATAGAATTCTATATAGAAAAACAGATAGCAAATTAGATAATTGGGATAAATATTTAATGATATGTGCTAGAAACAAAGGAAAAGTGGGCAAGGAAGTGCTCCTCCACACCAGCCCCTGGTGGCTTTGCAGAAAGCACAACAAAACCAAAAGAGTCAGTTTCATACCCCACTTCTGAGAGATAATGAAGGCAAAAGGCAATACTAAAAGTGTTCTGAGTCAGCCTCAAATTGAGGAAAAAGCATTTCTCCTTATTTTAGTAGAGCAGTGTTGATATGGCATTCTTTGAAAGTCAGCAGCTACAGACAGTTTTGGACTGGAGGGGTTCTGGAATCCAAAGAAACAAGGAGCTTGTGATCTCGGGGCATGTCAAGCTTCTGAGCCTAGGCGACAAAAATCCTCATGGGGCTCAGAGAAAGCCTGAGAGGAGGGGGAAAAAAATCAGGATGCCATGTTGTGAAGATAGCTGTGTGTTTGTTAATAAATGTGAAACAGCCCAAGATTTCCACAGGATGGTAGTCATGGGAGATGGAAAACCTGACAGAATAGTTAGATGCACTGATGTGCTGGTAAATATTGAACAGTGAACTTTCTGTGTGAAGTTCCAACATACCTGTTGGTTGAAACTCGTATTAAAATAATGGGCAAGACCAAAGTGAAATTTGTCCATCAGTGATGTGAGTGATCCGTTTGCTGAGCCAGTTCTAGATACTACAGATGATATCATCTATGTTTTGGGTCTGTTCACAATGTAACAGCTATAGACATTATAGTGTCTTGATTTAACATCTGAGCATCCACCTTAGATGTTAACCACCGTCTTATGAGATGTTTCCCCTTCCTGTACTTCCTCTTACCCAAACCCCCCACCCCCATTAGTGACTTATCCCATGGTACCATCTACCTAAACCAATCCCATACTATTCCCTACCCACCTAGCTCTGATGTAAGCACCCCGGATACTATCCCATAGCATCACAACTACAACTCTAAATTCCTACCCCACAAAAGCTGAACACCTGAACATCTTGGGGCCTCTCACTCCTATAGAGAGATGGCCTTTATTTGCCAGCTCTGACAAATAAACTCTTGTATGCATCTCTGCCTGGTCTCCATCTTTCATTTCTCGCTTACCTGTCTCTCATTCCTCACTTTCACTTCAGACATGACATTGCTTTTTCTGTGCTGGGGATAGAACCCATGGTCTTTGAGATGCCAAGCAAGCACTCTACCACTGAGCTATGCCCCCAGCCTGGCATAACATGCATTTAAGTCTAATCTGTATTATCAACACTTTCTTCACCTAATTCTAGAGTCAACAATGAACAAAACTATATATGAAGTCCAAATTGATAGCATAAATACTCTTAACATGGCTGATTTTGGCTACCAAAGTGGTGTCACTGAACATAGGGTTGGCAAGAGATGTGCAAGAGCAACGCTTCAAATACTATAGTATTTCTGCCACAAAGATTTTAAAGCATGCATATAACATCAAGAACATAGATAGTAAGAAAATGTAGTATAATACTTAGAAAGTTATGTTTTGCATATTTATAACCATTACTTTAAAATTGATTTAATTCTAAGCTCACATAATATGATTTTAAATGACTATTTTGAGTAAACAGATGGTAAAATTTCTAAAAATGTAATGCATGGTTCTAGTGAGTCCATACTTGTCAGCTACCACACACCACCAAATGCCGAAGCTATATAAATGTAGATTATTATTAATAAAGTGACAATGTTCAATCTCAAGCTCAAGTTGCCCTGAAAAGCAACTTGAGTTGCTTTAAAACAGACATTTCAGTTCCTTTTTTTTTTTTATTTCCTTTCATTAGATTAGGGATGTCTCTATCTAAGCACCACATTTTCAAATCTCTCTTCAGGTGAGCAGATAATTATTCAGCCATTAGTTGATTCCTGCTAGCTTCCCTCTCCAATAGTGACTTTTCAAAAATTCCTAGGAGCTCCTTACTGCATTTGGCTATGTAATAACTGTAATCACTGCTACTAAATATGTATTAAATTGAGCCAAATGAAATTTCTATTGTATGACCTTTTTTGACCTACGAAATCAGCAATTTCAAATGCTTAAATCTAATATCTTGGCTCTAGTAGAAACTAGTGCTGTTTCCCTGTCATGTGTATGTTCATATGACTTTTCCTGTCTGAAATAATCTTACCCCTCCCTTCTATTACTCAAAACCTATCTTCCAAAGACTTAATTCCTATTTTCACCTCTCCTACCTAGCTATCCATGATCACTCCAATCTTCATTAAGCAATTTTAAGTATTCTCTCCCTTAACCTTTTTTGATACTTATATGTACACCTATGATTGAATATGTAATTATAGTCTTCTCACGTTATTTGTATTGTTTCTTCCATTCATCTTGTCAGGAAGTTGGCAGTCAATTCTCTGAGAGGAGAGACTACAATTTAAAACTTCTTTTGCTGAAAATTAGTATGCACCCTGGTATTTAAACTGATTTGCCTTAAACAAATTTCTTTGACATTGGACTTAATTAAAACTAGGTTATGTAGATACTGAAAGCTCAGACTTTAAGATCAAGCAAACCTGGATTTATTTTCTTCTCTGCTACCTATAAGCTATGTGTCCTTGGGAAAGTCACTTAACAATTCGAAGCCCCTTTTCTTCTTCTGTCAAGTGGAATGATGATGATGTCTATACTTTTGGGTTATTGTTAGGATTATATAATGAATAAGGATCATACACATTATTTTCTATAAATTAAAATAAATGGAATTTTTTCTCAATGATTTATATAATTTAGAGAAAGGAAAGTTTATCATTATGCATGTCTGGCTTAATGAAGACAAAGGTGCTGTCATGAAAGTTATTTTTTTAAGATACTGTATTTTGGTTTGACTCAACTTCCCAATATCCCTAAAAGTGGTGCATTTAATACTTAAAAATGATGCATGTATGTTTATAGATAGATAGACAAGTGGATTCATATAGAAATAACTACATGCATACCCATGCATGGCTTTTGAGGGGCACAGATATTTTTAAAAGCTGAAATACACAGTGTTCCTGTCCAGTTAAGTATCCAGGAGGATATTGTGGTTACCTAAGAAAATTTTTCTTATCATTTTATTTTATTTTAATTATTTATTTTTTTGAGATAGGATCTCGCTGTGTTGCCCAGGCTACTCTTGAACTCATAAGCTCAGGTGAACCTCTCCCTCAGCTTCCTGAGTATAGTCATGTGCCTCGAGGCCCAATGTCATTTTATTATTACTCTTGAACCTAGAGTTTTTTGTAAAGTAGTACATACTCTCATTTATTAAGAACTTATTATGTTGCAAGTACTTTGCTAAGTGCATCTGCTTATTTTATCCATACAACAGCAATGAAGTAGTTTCTATTTTCTCTACTTCACTGATGAAAAAGACATGTAAGACATCTTCTGAGGTAGGGAGAAAAGTGACTATGTAAATGCATGTGCAGTAATATCAAGGACAGATTTAATAAACTATCTCTCACAGAGAGTGATTTTACAATAGTAACTAAATTTTAATTCAGCTTTCTAAACTCTAAAATGTATTGTTGAAGGGCTATTACGGTTCCTCCAAATACTAATAAAGTGAGTCAAAACAAACAAGGCATAATTTCCAAAATTATATATATGGATGGAAAAAATAAAGCTGAAATGCAATTTGTAATTGGTCACTGCTTTTATGGACAATGGCATATAATGATTCAGCATTTATGCCCATATTTATTGAACACTTATTGTGAATAAGATATACTTAAATGTATCGGTTACTTCTCAGTTGTCCTTTGAAAGAAATTTCAACTATTGCATGAATTTTGATTAAACTGATTACAAAATTTTGAAACACAATGAAGCCCAAACTAGGGCCAATGCTCAATTCGTAAATGAACATTTTATGTGCAAACAAACAGCTGCTGGGATCCAACAGAATTTAAAACAAGCTGTTTGTAAATTTTACTGACAGCTGTTTTTGGTGTTTTTTGTCAACAGAATTTTCCTGCTTTGCATCACAGCATTCTTTTATTACAGTGTCCCCTCGAAGAATAACTTGCTTGCTTTAATCACGTTTACAGAGATTTATGACTTGATGCTTATTCGGTGGTGGAGCTTCTCAACACAAAATGTCACTGAGCCTGTTATAAATTGCTTCTGGCATTCCCACTCTATCTTTTATTTGGCTGGGAGTATTTCCACCTGAAAGTGATAAATTCCTGCTATAACCGCTTTATGTGCTTCAGTAATTACACTGTACAGAAAAAGGGGGTTTCTACTGAGGTGTCTCCTTAAAAATAAGCAAGCAATAAAAGGCAGTGGAATGGGCTGAACTCTGAAGTCTATTGAACAAAAAACAATGACCAGTGAAATATCTGTGTCAGACCAAATTTGATAAATGATCAGGAAGTACAGAAGATACCAAAACCTTTACAACAATTGTTATAGGGACATATTAATGTAACTATGTCCTTAGACTAGTTGCTTTCGATCCTGTGACAGAAATTTGGCAGATGCTTACAAGAATGGAGTAAACATCCTTCCAAAAACCATCTCAAACATCTAGTAGATACTTCTAGAGGCTTGGGTAAATTTTCACTGCATACCAAGGTCTACGTGACATTGTGACTGAATTTGTATGTGGGAAGCAGAGACTGTGGCAGTTCAGAATAGTTCAGGACAGCCCATTGCAGCCAATAACTTGACCAATGCACATAAGCACAACTGAACCAATCAAGAGAAGATCCACATTAATCATGATACCTATGGGTGGTAAGTATACATTGGTTTTGGATCTACGTGGTGTGTTTACATCATAAAAACTGTCTGTAGTACACAGGAGCAAACTAACTGTTTTTGATTACTGAGATTTTTTTTTTCTCTTGAAGAAGGAAGAAAATGATTTTAATAAAAGATCTCCATGTTAATTAAACAAAAATTTTAAAGATTTTCATTATTAGGTCCTAATGTCATGCCAAGGATGGTGTTAGGAATATAGTAGCTGATGTATTTCAGATAATACTAAAAGAGATTATGATCATTAAATAGGATTTAAGCTTCCTTTCAGGGTTATTACATCATTTTACAAAGGAATTGCTACAGCAAGTATCTCTGTTCTAACAGTTACAAAATGAGAGGCTCCTTCTTGCGTAGAATATGTACTCTTTCATGAGAGAATTTTAAAGCAAATATATCTGGCTTAACTCAACAATGATAAAACCAGCCCTAAAAATGGGAAAATATATTGAGTGCTTATTGTACGTTAAGCTTCAATATTATGCATTGAAGTTCAATAAGTTAGTTTATTGTAACCAGCACTTTTGCTTGCTAACTGTATACCCAAACCACTGCTGAGATTGGCACATATTAATCCTAAATTTACAAAATATGAAATAAGTTCTCAGATAGGTTAAACAAAAGATGAAAGACACAATCTTAGTAAATGGTAAGGCCTGGTTTATAACTTGGTTTTTCTTATCTCCACTCTGTACACTTAATCACTATGCCACATTGGATTTCATGAAAAAAAAAATAGCACAGGGCATATCTCTTTAACTTTAGCTAATAGCATTTTCACACAGGGAGGCTATCTTAGATAATGCACAGAGCAACAGAGCAGACTCCATAGTCCTAGACTCTGGGGTGATTTGTTCCATTCTGTCAATTACTATATTTGATTACTCCTCATCAATTACTTTTGAACTGCATTATCTTTTTTCCCCCTAAACTCTAGATTTCCTTTAAGTTCTTGAAAACAAAATTTGTATCTGACAAAGAAGCTGAACTCAAAAGTATCAAAGTGCTTGATCCTATTGCATGATACCCTAATGAAAAGCCAGAAGAATTAGTATAAAGGCGGGAATTTGTAAAATATCTTCACGCTCCTTGGGAGGAGTGTCTGGGTATTACGATTATCCCATTTTTCTTGTTAGATAGGCTTAGCCAAGTGAATACAAGAAAGATTTATTACTTTGTAAAACCCTTCACAATACAACAGAAGAAAAAACATTAGTGATGAGACAGTTTTCAACAAACCATAATATTGAGCCTGAAGATTAGGAAAGAGATTCAGGCTGGAGATGCCTTTGTAGCAGAGCAGCACTACAGAGGATAATTGAAGCACTATGTGGAAGAGGGAGGAAGCATGGAGAGAATCCTCCAGGACCAGAGTGTTACTCTGGGGGAGGGTGAATAACTTTGAATCTAACACACTTGGGGCTACTGCTTAGTTGGAAAAAAATAGACCAGGAGAGAGATGGAGCAATAAACCTAAACTTTTATGTACACAGGAAGTCCTTGCAGAGAAAGTCTGAAAGGAATATAAGAGATATCATTAAGCCTTTTTTAAAGTGAGAAGATATTGTTAATGCTGTAAACTGAGCCTGTGCTAAGACTTTATTGATGAATTGAATTTCTTTGCAGAACTTTCTTCCTCTGGGAGAAGAATTTCAGGATTTTATATATTTATTTATATGTTGATGTCATGAATTGAACCTAAGGCATCCATGCATGTGCTGTATCTCTGAGCTACATCTCTGACTCAAGAATTCCAGGATTGCATACAATGTGGTGTACCTGGAAGGGGTTGCTGTTGTTTTTTTTTTTTTGGAAGGGTTGCTGTTGTGGTTTAGATATTAGGTGTCTCCCACAAGCTCCTGTATGAGACAATGCAAGAAAGCTTAGAATTGAAATAATTGGATTATGACAGCCTCAACCTACTGGGTGCATTAGTCCACTGATAAGAATTAACTGGGTGGTTACTGTAGGCAGGTAGGGTGTGGCTGGAGCTGCTGGGTTGCTGGAGGTGTATCTTTGGGGTATATATTTGGTCCTTGTTGAACAGAGCTCTCTGCTTCTTGGTGCCATATTCTCAACTGCTTTCCTCTGCCACAGTTTCCCGCCCTGATGTTCTTCCTCATCCTAGGCCTTAGGGAATGGAGTTGCCTCTTCATGGACTAAGACCACTGAAACCCTGAGGCCCCAAATAAGCTTTTCCTCCTCTAAAATTGTTCTTGTTGGGTCTTTTGATCGCAGCAACAAAAAACTTGACTAAAACAATTGCTCATTTTTTACATACAAATGTACATGGACAAGTGAGAAGGAATTGGTTCTTGAAATTCAGGATCTAGTGCTGAAGGGATTAAAACACAACCATGGTTTTGTGGTTCAAAAACACAACCCATCTCCCCTGAAAGCAAAGCACTAGCAACTTGAGCTGTAGCAGAATAAGGCTTGAAGGAAGAAAAAGGGATAGAAATTTGCAGTGGGAGAGTAACCTTGCTAGTTGTCTTTATGAGTTTACTATGATTGTCAAGAATGTCATGAGTCTTGGGGAGAGGATAGAGGGCAATGTAGAGGGAGGGAAAACAGGAAACTAACAGGAGAAAGAACTCATTGCACCCGTATAATAACTGATTTATAGTATTGTACAAACAAGCCAATTACAATTGTCTGGCCCCCAAAGTATTTTACCAAAATGTCATTTTTAAATTTACTCTGCACAATTGTATCCTAACTTAAAAAAAAAGGAGTCTGAAAAAAATATAAAAGCATCTGATAGAAATACTCCATGGTATTTTTTTAGTAAGCAAAGCAGTAATGGTACTGATTATACATAGACACACAAAATCATCTTCATATTAGATACCATTTATTAAGTATTTATGATATAGGTGATTTATATTTAATCTCACTTAGTAATTTCAAACATCTATATGGTAAGCATCATTTTCCCCCTTTTGCAGATAAAGAAACTAAATGCTCAGAGAGCTTGAGATTTGACTTAAATAGTTCCTTATGTGAGATCAGAAGTGGGACTGACTCAAGATCCTCAGTTTACTCCATTAACACTCTAGCGTCTGTTCAAGTTTTAACATTTACATTTTCTAGAGCTTGACTTCCCAGTTCCCAGAAGACTAATCAATGGCTTAACAGGGTTAATAATCAAGGAACAACTTCTTAGGTACCTCTGAGTTTTAAAAAGTTATTTGGCTGTTATGGGCCAGGCTATATGGGCAATGACCAAACAGATTCCATTTTACCTTGAAACTCCAGGTCATGTAAGAAATGCTTCTCCCATGAGAAAACTCTGCCTCTGCCATCTTGAGCCTGCTTAGCATACCCTGCTTAGAAATGCAAATGTTTCTGTTCTTCTTATTCAATGTAAAATTGTTCTCTTTTTGGTTATCATTTTTCTTGGGCAATGTACCCTAACCATATAGAATGTTAATGTTTGTCTAGAAGTTAGTAACCATTCTTTGACTTTTTACACAATTAGGTTCCTTTTGACCCACCTCCCCTTTTGCTTATGATTTTAGATCTCATGATTTTTGTTTATGGTTTTGAATCATGACATCAGCCACTTATGATTAATGTACTGATAGGCTTTACTTGTGGTTTTAAACTATAAAAGCTATGCTCTAATTCCTGGAAGGGGTCACTGAATGAAGGCTTGCAGCTTGCCCTCATCCTGCCAGCTCTGGTGAATAAAGATGGTTCCACCTCCTACTTTAAAATTGACTCAAATTTATTGCAATCTCACCATAACATGGCTAGTTTATATACATTCATAGGTTTAGTTAAAACATTTGTAAGACCTAATTTAGGAGCTGGGAATATAGCTCAGTGGTGAAACACTTGTCCATAACATGGGTGGACTTGGGGTTTGATCCCTAGTACTGGAAAAAAAAAAAGACCTAATTTAGTTTTGTTCATTGAACCTACACTAACAACTGGATGATTTTGATCCAGCCACTTAAACTTATTGAACCTTCATAATTTAGTGGAGCTGTTGAAAATCAAAAAAGTCTGGGTTAAAATTCTGCCTCAAATCAATTAATATCTCTGAGCTACATCTGTATCCTCTTATAAAGGATGCTCCCTCCTTCCTTCCTTCCTTCCTTCTTTCCTTCCTTCCTTCCTTCCTTCCTTCCTCCTTCCTTCCTTCCTTCCTTCCTTCCTTCCTTCCTTCCTTCCTTTCTGACATGGGGATTGAATCCAAGGGCACTTTACCATTACACTACATTTCTGGTAATTTTTATTTTTTATTTTGAGATAGGGTCTTGCTAAGTTGCTGAGGGTCTAACTAAATTGCTGATGCTTAAACTTATGATCCTTCTGCCTCAGCCTGGCTGGGATTACAGGCTGTGCCTGGCAAGTATGCTATCTTGGTTGGGGCTATTATAACAAAATACCATAGTTTTGATGGCTTCAACAAAACAAATGTATTTCTTACAATTCTGGAAGCTGGATGTACACATGTAAATTTGAGGTAAATCCAAATATTCAATTCAAAACAGATACAATACTCACTCATAGTGTTCCTTTGAGGCTTAAAGCAGGTATTATGGTGGTGGCAGTGGTGGTGGTGATGGTGGAGCAAAGCAGGCCTGCTGTAAATGTAGTCCAGTGATTCCAATCCTTAAGACCTATTTAGAGTCATGCACTACATGTTACAGGCTGTTGCTAACCCGGGATCAGGTCAGACAACCAGTCTTTCATAGGGTTTGGACTGGAGGGGGAAACACATATACTCATATATATGTCTATGTATGCAGATTATAATGATAGGAAGCACTTGAAAGAATCTAGTTGAGTGACCAGGAAAGCATCTGAAGGGCTGTGTTGGGAGCTGAGATGGGTAGAATGAGTCTTGGTCAACATGGGGAAGAGGACAAGTCCAGATTCCAAATTGAATCTTTGTGCAAAACCCAGAGGCAGCCAGGTCCTTATTTGAAGGAAAGTCCTGTAGGGGTGGGACACTATTAGGTGGGGGATGTTTTGAGAAGCATCATAGGTCATGTGAATCAAAGGGCAGGGAAATGTCCTTAGAGTTTGAATAAAGTGCCAAGATGAATTTTGCATTTGGAAATATTTTAGATATTTCCTAGGATAGGAGGGAACTTAGGTGGACAAGCAGGTGCCAGTTGAAGTGTTATAAGTCAGCACATGTGAGGATGAGACAACTGGGGCTGCAGAAGAGACACAGAAGTGGGTGCATTAAAGAGAAGGTTGGGGGAAAAAAACAAAAAAAACATGGACTTGGTGATGAATTGGGGTGGAGAATGGACAGGTGCTCCATTGGTGTTATTTGTAAAACATGACCCTTATGGAAAAGGTAAACACACTCTTTAATAAGCAAAATGCTTTTTGAAATTTTGTCATATTGTAAAGTAAGCCAGAACTTCTTAAACATGCATTTGAAGAGATTTTTGCAATTAGTTTAATAAAATGAGATAGAATCCTTCCTTGTTTTTAATTGGCTCTTATACTCCACATTGGGGTAGGGAAAGGGAGAAAAGAAAAAGTTAGTTTCTTTGGGGAAAAAGAGAGTGCTATCTGCATTGTCATGGGCAAAGCTTTTCCAAGTTCAACAGTCGGTAAAACTTTTTTTTTTCTTTGTGGTGCTGGGAATCAAGAGTGCTTCAAGTCCACGCTAGGCAAGCGCTCTACCTAGGCTACACCTCCCGTCCTAAGGGGCACTCTTTATAGTTAATGGCAACGAAAAGTTTCTCCATTGGTGATTTTCAGTGAGTTAAATTTGGGCGAGAGAACCGTGGACTGGCAAAGATCCTGGGCTCCACCTCTCCCAGCTGCCGGCCCCACTTCCCGCCAACTCCAGGCGCGCCTCCGTGGCCCCTCCCACCCGGCCCGTAGCGTGTCCTCGCGGCCCCGCCCCTTGGCCCCGCGCGCCGGGACTTTCAGCGCGATTGGGCCGCTCCGCCGCCCCCCCCCCCCCCCCCCGGCGTCCCGCCCGCCCAGACGCGGGAACGGGTCGACCGGGTCGGTTCCCGGGCCAGCAGTGTGCTCTACGCTGCTCGAGTCCGCCTGGCCCCTCGGCCCCCAAGGAGCCTTTCCCGGACAGCTAGGCGATGCCGCGCAGCCGGCAGCCGAGGGTCCGCTCCGGGAACGAGCCTCGCCCCGCGCCCGACATGGAACCGGCGGGTGACGGGGCCTGGGCCCACAGCCGCGCCGCGCTCGACCGCCTGGAGAAGCTGCTGCGCTGCTCGCGCTGGTAAAGACGGAGCCTGGCTCAAGGGGATGGCCGCGGGGGGCAGTGGCTCGGGGCATGGTCGACCCTCGAGGGTCCTCTCCCACTTCCCGTTTCCTCCTGAGGTTCCCGTGCGGCTTTCGGGCCGGCGTGCAGAGTTAGTCCTGCCCCAGCGATCTGGCGTTAGTCGTCCCCGCCCAGGTCCCCATTCCCATCCTCTCCTGCCGGCTTTTCAGCCTCTTGCTCCAAACCGAACTAAAACGGTAGTTCTGGAACTTTAGCGGGCTGCAGAAGTGCCTGGAGGTGTGGCCAAAATTGTGGGTCCCTGGCTCCACCTCCGGGGTTTGAACCTGTAGGGCTGGGGTGGGGCTAAGGCTTTGGCGCGTTTTATGGTGCCAGGCACGGTGGGACGCCCTTGAACCCGGAATGCCCAGGGCTGGGGCCGCTATAGAGGAACTTGAAGTTTGAAGGGTAGTTAGTCTTTGCTGAGCTGGCCTTTTTGACATTTTCCTCATAACAACTTTAGGGGAATAGAGTGGAGTGTTGGAGACGCTTGTCAGGGGCTTATTGACAATGACGATGTGATGGGCACCACTATTCTAATTTTCCTTTCCTTGGTTGGATCAAAGGCCTGGGATATCCTG
Source organism: Spermophilus citellus (assembly GCF_964194105.1). Taxonomy (NCBI): domain Eukaryota; kingdom Metazoa; phylum Chordata; class Mammalia; order Rodentia; family Sciuridae; genus Spermophilus; species Spermophilus citellus. The sequence continues at coordinate 114,643,943 of NC_138192.1, read as the reverse complement.
TATCACCGAGCCACATTTCTAGCTCCCGTCTTAGACTGCGTATTCGTTCCAAAGGCATCATTTAAACGACTGGTGTTTCTTGCTGCTGCTTTTCCTGTAGCCCTTTCTAGTATAGAATCCAAGAAGGTTTGTGAGTTCCAACAAGGGCTTTTTCATATCTTTAAAAGCATTTATGAAGCAACTGTTGTATGCACAGTTGAGTATTTCTGCATCAGGATCATCCTGGCATACTTTCTGCTTTTAACTGTCACAACAGTATTTCCTTTTGGACTTCGTTTTGATTTTTTTTTTCCTTTGATTTCCAACTTGTAGAATTCAGTTATTGCTGTGTTACATGCACAGATATTTTTTCTTTAAAAATAAAAACGACTTAACTGTCACAGAAATTTTGCACTTAATATTTTGTTTTACAAAAACTTTATATCTAACAAAATGACATCATTAGGCTCCTAAGAACAGTGGCATTTTTGCTAGAATGAATATATGAGGATATTCTGAGTTGTGTGTCTTTGTTTTCCCTAAACACATGGGTCATTCGTCTGAGAATAACAAATTTAAAAGTAGCGTTTCTAGTTGCAATAATAGAAGCAGTTGTAGTTCACACCCTAATAGTCAATACTCTAAGTTAAACATTTAGATGACCAGTTTCTGAATGGAAACATAGCATTTCACTTACTTAGACTGTAGACTGCCTGAGTTCATGTTCCAGCTTTGACACTATTGAATGAGCCAAGAAGTTCATTCTCTGTGTGTAAGTAATGTTGAGCTCATTCTCCTGCAAGAATTTATTAATAATAATTATAATAAATTTTATTGACCACCTGCAAGGTGCCAGATACTGCTCTGGGGACTTTGTAATAAAGAAAGCAGACAAACAACTTTTATAGACCTTATATTCTGTGTGGAGAGGGGAGAAAATAGATGAAATTATACATGTAAATTGTTGAGTGGTGATTATCATAGAGTAAATGATAACTAATAAGTGTCATAAAAGTACAAAAAGATGTCTCTGCTTCTGAATGAACTAAACAGGAAGAGCCAAAGGTCTGATGGTAGCCATCAGTACCGAGGCCCAGATTTTTTTTTTTTTTTTTTAAAGAGAGAGTGAGAGAGGAGAGAGAGAGAGAGAGAGAGAGAGAGAGAGAGAGAGAGAGAGAGAGAGAGAGAATTTTTAATATTTATTTTTTAGTTCTCGGCGGACACAACATCTTTGTTGGTATGTGGTGCTGAGGATCGAACCCGGGCCGCACGCATGCTAGGCGAGCGCGCTACCGCTGAGCCACATCCCCAGCCCTTTTTTTTTTTTTTTTAACATAGGTTTATTTAGGAAGGTAGATACACACTCAAGGGAGAATGAATAAATCTCATAAAAAGGAGAAGCCTTTGGGGTAAAGCAAGGAATACGCACTCCAGGGAGAATGTGGGCCATCTTCAGGGGGAGAGATAGCCCCAGATTTTTAAATATCTCTCATCTAGTTGGTGAGAGAATAATACTGAATTCCGTTTTTTTAAAATTTAATATTATAAACCACCAGTGGATGAACTGTAACTTTTTTAGAGTGTATATTCTCATAAGGCTCCTCAGTTTTTTTCTGTAAAGTGTCAGTACATATTTTAGACTTTGAAGCCCTTGTTTCTATTCTTGTTTTTGTTTTTTTACATCCCTTAAAAATGTGAATACCATTCTTTGCTTGGGAATTGTATGAAAACAGGCTGCTGGCTTGATTTGGCCCACAGGCAATATAGTTTGCCATCTCAGTTTTAACAGGAAAAATATCTTTAAATATAAAAATTTTTTTGATCTAAAATTTTATATCACATGACACTTAATATTTAGAAGTGATTTTGCTTTCCCCTCTTGAAAGTTTGGAACTACTTATAGTGAGCAAAGATGGCCTGTTGTACCTTACCTTAGGGGGAAAATATATTCTTCTTATCTCTGTCTTTGCCTTAGTAGCTGCGTGACATTATTGCTGGAAGGTAGTGACTCAGGGTGGCCCGCTTCTTTCTTGCTTTCATTTGCCACCATTCAAAGCAGTGTCATGTTATTTGAAATTGTGTCAGTATGTCCTTTTACAGAGTTTCAAAGTTCTATCCAGTGGGCTAGTGATTACCCCGATTACCCTCACATTCAGCTTGCAGCTGTCATCTATCTGGTGTTCCCAGCTGTCACCTGTCTTGTGTAGCACATTGGATCTGTTTTGCAGCAAGCATTACTTGCTGGTGAGGGTGAATTGGCTACATTACAGGGCATCCTTTCTTGACCTTTAACATGAGTATAGCTTCAAGGTGAAGCTGATGAAAGTGTTCAAGAGGCCAGATGTGACATTTGTGTTAGGGCCAAGTCTCACAACCAGATAGAAGCTATTTAAAGATTTGGAAAAATGAGGCAGGAAGACCTTATCATTTGAGAGGCTGGCAGAGAGCATAGTAATAATGTATTTCTACAGGAAGCAGGAAATAGTAATAGGAGCTGCCCTATAAAAGCCCCAGGCATTATATGGTGGAGTTTTGTGAATTAATCAAGTACCTCTTGTCATAAATTGTGGGTAGGGTGGTTTGGACTTACGACCATTGTGTTTTGGGCCTTTGTTATTATTTTTTGCAGTGCTGGGATTGAACCTAGGGCCTCATGTGCTCTAGGCAAGCACTCTTAACACTGAACTTCATCCCCAACGCTATATTGGGCTTTAAAATTTTTTTTAGTAAAAAGCTAAAATGTGATTTTATAACTTTTAGAGTAGGTGGGCCCCCCCTCCCCCAAATCACCCTTGTCATTTAAAAGGCAATGAAAATTAATTTTGTATTGTTTTATATTTTGAGGCATCCTAGTTCAGTGGTTGTTTGAACATGGATTCTAGAATCAGACTCTCTGATTTAAAATCCTTCAATGATTTTGGCCATGTTATTTGATCTTTGTATGCTTCCTTTTCTTTATCTGCAAAATGAGCTAGTAATTGTTTTTACCTTGCCAGGTTGTTATGGGAATTAAATGAATTAATACTCATAAATAAAGGATAGATTTCCTGACTCCAGCATTCAGCTTTTATCTTTCTTTAGGAGTTTTGAATGTTCAGAGGCATTCTTAACGGGCCAGTGATCCTATAATGGAATGATTGCTCCCCTTGGTTTGCTCTGGTGCTGGTTATTCATTAGAATAGCAAGAAATCACTGAAGCAGTATATTAGTTAGCATTGATGAATTTTATACCCTTACAGGATGTATACTTAATTTTAAGGGGTAAAATGTACACACAGTTCAGGGTATATTGTGATGAAGGCCAAGGGGATGTGGAGAAGCATACTTTGGGTGGGGGTCCAGTGTAGGAAAGCTTCATGGACTTCTGAATTAGTCTTTGAGGTATGGATAGATTTCTATAAATGGAGCCATTTCTAATAATGAGAGGGAGGATTATTAACAAATGACAGTGTGCTAAAAAGAATTGTAGGATAAATGAAGCAAGACAGGATCAGATTGATACAGATTGTTCCATTTGTGCATGTAGTTAATTTCCTACAGAAAACAATTCACATAGCTTTCCTGGACTCTGTTGTCTTTCTCTATAATATGAAGAACAGAGACTAGCTACCTTTAAAACCTGTCTGCACTTTGCAGGCTTCATAATTATTAGTGTTATTGGGTGTAAAATATTGGTAAAACTTTTTATCAAAATTTAATGTAGGGCTGGGATTATAGCTCAGTGGTGGAGCATTTGCCTAGCATGTGGGAGGCACTGGGTTTGTTTCTCAGCACTGCAAATAAATTGAAATAAAGGTCCATTAACAACTAAAAAAATATTAATGTACACAAAAAAGGAGCACACACATTGTTGGTGTTCAGTTTGCATCATATCCTCCAAATTTGAATTTAATGTTTTGTGGGATTTATTTATTTATGTGATATTTTGATTGATGTTTGTCTCCTTCAATTATACTAAATATTTCATAAAGACAGGTTTACATTTTTTGCCACAGTGCCAGACATGTAGTTTTTTAGTGTTTCTTAAATCATGAAAAAATTTAGATCAGGTAGGATCACAGTTACAAAATGGTAATACCAGAATGACCTAGTTAATTCACCTGAATCTGCAGGAATCCTTCTGAGGTTTCTGGGGTTAATTACTCACACTGAGCAGAGATTTAGGCCTCAGGGCATTTGTAGATCTAGGTCTTTCTTTTGGGAGTTAGAGCTAAATCCACCATACCCACAGTTCTGTAATGGGTGAACACCCAGCTAGCATGACTGCTGGAGAAACATACAAGACATGTGGACACCCTTTCTTAAATTTTTCTTTTACTTTTTTGTTTTTAACAAATTATTTTGAGATAGGTCTTGATGTCTTCACTAGGCTGGTCTCAAACTCCTGAACTCCGATGCATGCCACTGCACTCAGCTGATGACCCTTTATACTGTCCCCCATAGCATAGGAAATGACTTTACAAGTGAAGTTATTGTTAAGCAAGTCTGGATTCAGGAGAGATTTTAGGATGGCAGCAGGAAGTTTGATGCATATAAATGCTGATTGAAGGACCACTTCTAAGGGGGAGAAGGGAAGAGAGGAATGCCTAGGTGTGAGCCATGTACACTTAATATTTGAATGTCAGGTGGAATAGATGGGACTTTAAAAGATCAGGAAGAAGAGCAGTTACTTAGACATTGCTTTACTTTGGAGAAAAGAGAATAAAAGACGGAATAGCCAATACTGTTTAAGTCAGGCATACATGGTATTCTCTGAGACTGAAATAGTAGATTCTCCTATAGTAATTAGATTTTATATTAATTTCCTGTTAAAAGACAGACTTCTGTTGCCCATTTGACTTTTGGGATATTTGACTCTATCATTCAACATTTATTGACATAAAACAATTTGATAAGATTTTGAATTTTCCCATGTGATTTACTTGAATTATGTAAAAAATAAGTATATTGAACAAGATGCTTCCATGTCATTATCCATCACCATACTTACTAAAGACTTTGTGTATTTATTCTCCTAAAGATAAATATAACAAATTATTTGATTGGTTTGGAGAGCCTGTACATTTTCATATAAAACACACTGGTCCATGACTTAAAAATACTTTGGGGATTCTCTAAAATGTAAGAGCACTGAGGTAGTTGTCCTGCCTAATTTTAAATAGCATTTGATTTCTTATAGGAACTTAGGGAGCCATTCAGTTAAAAAATAATTCTCAGTCTTGTAATCTAAACTGAGTCTTTTTTTCTTTTCAAGGAAAATTTTATATCAGTAGGTTCTTTTTTTTAAAAAATTATTTGTTCTCACAACTTAGTTCTTCCCTAAATTATAATCCACTGACTGCACTGATCTAGCCACATCAACTTAAAAAGTTATAGAAGTATGACTGAAGATGGGAAGAAAGTAGTTTAGTTGAATTTTGAAGGTACAGAAATCCTGTTTCATGCAAGTAAAGTCTTACTCATCTGGATTTTTTTATTCTAATATTTGTGTATATAAAACAGAAAAATAGATTAAGGATAAAAAGGAATTGCTAATACAAATACATTTTTGTATGTAGTCTTCTATTTGGTTTATTCATTAAGGATTTACTGAAATTTGCTCTCATGTAGCACCATGTTGGGCAGGTAATGTTGGGTTGGGGAGCTCAGATAAATGAAATTCAAGGTTTCTTGTCTGAAAGGCTATAATCTATTTGGAGATAAGGAAAATAGAGAATCAGTTAAAATTAAAACAAACAAACAAACAAAAACCCAACAACTTAGTTGATAATTGATAATAGCATGGAATGGAATGCTATTGCTCATATTTTTGGAACCTTATGATGTTTTATTCCTCTCAAGTCATATATTAATTTGGTTTTTATAACCATCCAGCTAGATTACAATTTCCTTAGGAAAGAGTGACACATAGTCAACTTCATGATCTTTATTTTTCTCTGGTGTCTGATGCGAATTTTGCATAAATGATGGCATGGAAACAAAATCCCAAGAATTCCTGTGCTTATTTGTTTAGCATCATTTTTAGTAAGTGGGTAATGTGTTGGCAAGTCCTGGGGCTGGAATTGAACATAAGATACTTGAGAATTGTTGCAGACACTGGTTTCACCAGAGTAGAACTTTTGTTAAGGAGCAGTGACAGAAAAGGTGGCATGGGTAGAGTGTTAGTGATTATGAAGAAAATTTTAATGTTACATTATTTTTTCCCAGTACTGGAGATTGAACCCAGGAGTGCACTGAATTATACCCTCAGCCCCTCTTGATTTTTTATTTTGTGACAGGGTCCCAGTTGCAGGACCTCCTAAGTAGCTGGGATTACAGGTGTGCACCGCCATGCCTGGCTTACTGTTAAATTTTTAAAAAGTGAAAATAATATACACATAAATTCCTGATGGAATTAGTTGAATTACATTTGGCCTGGGGTTGTAGCTCAGTGTCAGAGTGCTCAAGGCCAGTCCCCACCACTAGCATGCACAAGGCCAGTCCCCACCACTGCAGAAAAATAAAGTTGGTTGCATTTAAAATTTTGGTCAGTAACTCCTAGTTGTAAAAAAAAAAAAAAAAGTTCTTTTATTTCATGGCATCTTCTCAGCTAAAAGCCCTAGCCATTCTCAAAAAGCCCGTCTTTGGTACAGATTGGCACCACCTCTATGCATTGTCTGCCCTCTATCATCTTCTCTTGAACGCCATTGAGAATTGGCACTACCCAGTCTCTGCCTGGTCCCGAGCATACAGATATGCATATGCTTTTCATTCATATTTCCCTCATCTATTAACAACCTCAAAAAAGTCATCTAGCTCACTAATTAGAATAATTAGTTCTACTGATCAGTTATTCATAGATACTAAGTCACTGCTAATTACATGATAGCATCTTATTGCTAGGGTGAAGGGTAAGAACTATAGATAAAGGGTTCAGACTCATCTGAAGAAGTCAATTTAAAGTTTTGGAAGCAGAATCAAGGCACTGAATGAAGAACCAACAGAGAAAGCCAGGAGGCTGAGCCTGCATGGAGGTGGGTGTGCTGACATCCAGAGGTAGGAAAAGTAGCAGCTAAGGAAAAGCTAAAATGGGAAGGAGATGGAGTCTGCTGGTGTAGAGCACTTACTTTAGAGCTTTTATTTGTTCAAGACTGGGAGGAGCTGGGTCAGAAGGTAGAATGGGAGGCAGAGTCCAAAGGAAGTGGTTTTTAGGTAGGGGGAGAGATTACCCTTGCATATTTAGGTATGAGTGACAGAAGAAGTATAACTAATGATAATGAGTTCCTTTAGGACACATGGAAGATTTGGAAGCTAGAGACAAAGTATTCCATCTGAAGAAGGAAGAATGAGTGAAGACCTTGGGGAAAGGGAAGATTACTAGTGAAGTCATAGAAATGTGTCTAGGTTGTCACAAGCTTATACCATTGAGTCCAGTAAGGTTAAGGAGGTTTGGAAGCATGGTGATTGTTTTAAATAGGTATCTATTGGTTTGTTTATTCAAGGATCATCTAATTCATCTAATACATCACTTTGGTGAGATACAAAGTTGAAGAAGATGCCAGTTTTTTAGGGATAAATTTGTGTATCTTTCTTTTTATCATGGTTCTTCATAGCCTGAGCTGGCAAGGAAGAAATAGATTCTAACTTGTCTAGCTTTGGAGATTGGTGTTCATCAGTGTTGAAGAGCTCAGCGGTATTAAAGTACTGGTAAAAATGGTTCTGAGGAGTTAAACCTGCAGCCTGTGCTGGATAGGGAATGCAGGGAACTACTAGGCTGAACAGAATCTTCTCAGGTGGGGAGCAATTGGGATTGGCAAGGGTGATGAAATTAAAGAGAAAGAGGAAGGGTATTGTGATAGGAGAAAGTGTGATAATATCACACTTAGATCTTAAGAGGCAAAGCTTACAGTGAAGTAAAATTCAGCACACTCGATTGAAAAAAAGGGGTTAGTTTTCGTAGGTCAAATAATGAGCAAAAATTTTAGGGCAGTTTGAACATTGTATAAAAAAGATGACCTTAATTGCCAGAATCACAGAAGTCATATTTTTATCTGTATGTTCTATGTAGTGTGGAGGAAAAATCAGTTATTGTGAGTTTTTAAAAAGTAATGAGTTTTATAATGTCAGTGAGCACCCTTTTCAGTAGCCTGAGAAATAATATTGTGGCTGTGTACTCAGTTCTTTGTGTTCTTTCTGAAAGCTCAATTTCACTTTAATGTTTATATCTATTAAAATGTGCAGTGTGTTGCATTTGATCTTTCAAGAAATGGGCAGGACTATTTTTATTGATATGTGGTATGTGTGCAGAGGTAATTGAATAATGATAGTATAAATACCTGGAGATCCTGGGGTTGGCGTTATAAACCTAGTGCACATAATGTTCATCCATTCACAGCCTTACTTCTCTGGGTGCTCCTGCCGCATAATATGTACTGGCTGTAGTGATGTGTGTTTTTGATGTGTGTTTATTAGGTAGTACCGGCAGCTTCTTAGCACTGTCAAAGTTAGCAGGTATTTGATGGACAGCATTGGGAATATTTTGTTTCTGTCTTCTCTAAATGAAGTGAATGTCTTTTAGTCTATGGACTGCCAGCTTGATGATTTCTGTTTGCAGTTGCTGAAAGAACAAAGCAATCAACTTGCTGTGAATTGAGAGTGACTGTTTTTTTTTTTTTTTTTGGACAAGACATCTGTGAGAAATAGATGGCTACTTAATTGTCAGAAATACATGTTTGCGGGGCTGGGGATGTGGGTCAAGCGGTAGTGCGCTCGCCTGGCATGCGCAGGGCGGTGGGTTCGATCCTCAGCACCACATAAAAATAAAGATGTGTCCACCGAAAACTAAAAAATAAATATTAAAAACTTTCTCTCTCTCTCTCTCTAAAAAAAGAAATACATGTTTGCTTAGGGGAATCTGTGGATTCTTGTGGTCAAGGTGACTATATGTCCTAGTTTTCTTGGAACAATCCTAGGTTGCATTTGTTGGTTACAGTTATCAACCACCCAAGAAATTTAATTGTCAAGAAATTTCTCCGTTGGATGATACATTATGTCATTGTGATTATTGGGTCACATTTTGAGATTTGTGGTCTTTACCATATTGTTTTTATTGTTTGGTGAAGATGGACCTTAGTAGGTGAAAGAAGATACCAATGGTTAGTTTTATCACCAAGAAGTTTAGAGGTTTAGTGATGATTAAGCAAGGTCATTCCTTTGACTTACATTATAAAAAATGTTACCACTTGCACTGGGTTTTGATAGTTTTCAATTTGAATTCAGCAGTCATACTATGAGCATATTTAACTAGGGGAGTAAAAGCTTTTTAAATGAATTTATTCTTAGTATTTTCTTTCTATTTGGTGAAAGGAAAAATGTGGTGGTATTGGGCCTTGTTTTTAATGAAATAAATGTTGGGCATGAAATGTTCATAATTATTTCTTAAGTCTTAATTATTTTCCTTTGTTCAAACAGCACTAATATTCTGAGGGAGCCCGTGTGTTTAGGAGGGTGTGAGCACATCTTCTGTAGGTAAGTAATTAGGCCTTGATATATATAATGTAACTATATTTTTAAATAGGTGACTATTGTATAATCATGTTGATAATGGTACTTCATGTCTGTGTAACTTTCATAGCCTGCAAAGCAACTTACTGTGCATAATCTCATATTGATCCTTATAACTGACTTAATTTACAAATAAAGATTAAGCTCCAAGAGTATAACTTGTCCAAAGTCACAAAGCTTAGTCCTTTGCTTTGCTACTTTTTGGGGAAGAATTAATGTCTTTTATATAATTCAAATGCCCTTTTTTTTTAAATCTAGACTTATAAATTATGAAAGTCTAATTCTTAGAATTTTTGTGTCAGTTTCCTGGGGCTGCTGTAACACAGAACCAAGAATGGATTGGTTTAGAACAATAGAAATTTATTGTCTTCAGAGTTCTGGAGGCTGAAAGTACGAGATCAAGGTGTTGACAGAGTTTATTCCTTCTGAAGGTTCTCAGAGTCTATTCTTGACCCCTCCTTGTTTCTTCAAGGTTGCTCACAATCTTTGCAGTTTCTTGGCTTGTAGATGTATCTCTCTCTTCCTTCTTTGCTTTTCTGTTCATGGCATTCTCCCTTGTTGGCATGGCATATTTCTCTCCCTGGTCACATTTACCCTTTTCTAAGAATACCAGTTCTAGGGATTGTGCCTCACCCTAATAATTTCATCTTAATCATCTACAAAGACCTTTTTTCCAAACTATGTCATATTCACAGGTACTAGGGAGTTGACTTCAGCATCTTTTGAGGGAACACAGTTCATATAATTGTATGGAATCATACCCATGTTATAATGTGAAAGGCCCTGGTTTATAGGTTATAAGATTATATTTTTATCTCATTTTGTTTCTTTGTCAGGAGAAATTAGTTGCAGAGTTTAATGTCTTGACCTAAGCATATAATATAGGCTCCTTTGAATGAGTCTTTTAATTATTTCTAGTTATGTGAGTGACTGTCTGGCATGAACAAACTGTATTCTGAAGTTTGAGTATGTATGAAAACAATTTAATATGTGAATTCAGTGATTTGAGGATACGTGGGAGGCAGTATGCTTGGGGTCTCATTTTCTTTCTAGAAATATATCCATATTACTTGAGGGTACATACAGTAGGAGGAGGGGTTAGGAGATGGTATTATTGCCTACCTGATATCTCCATTTGTATAATAAAACCGCATTTCAAACTTGTTATGTTCACAGCACATCTCTTGATAATCTTCCCTTCATCCTGTTCCTGCCTGGGCAGTCTTCATTGAACACTGTCTTTGCTTAAGGCAGAAAACCGCAACTCATACCTGATTACTCATTCACCTTATCCCACATGATTAATTTCTATCAATTGCACCTTAAAATGTGCGCTGAATCATGAATTTTCCTACTTTTTTCTATATTTGCCACTGAAAATCTTTTTTGTTTTCCTTCTCCCCAGACTGTTGTAATAGTTTCACACCTGGATTTTTCTTTTTGGCATCGTTACCTCTTCTCCATTTTCTACTTTATTTATTTATTTTTAGTGCTAGGGATCTAACCCAGGGCTGCTTTACCACCTAGCTACATTGCTAGCCCTGCTTATTTATTTATTTTTTTGAGACAGGACCCTGCCTCCAACTTGGGATCTTTCTGTCTCAGCCTTCCAAGTCACTGGGATTATAGGTGTGCTGTGCCTGGCCATTTCTACTTTCTTGTCAAGTGTTCTTTTAAATGTGTAAATCATATCCATATTATTGCCCTCCTTAAAATCCTTCAGTGGCTTCCTATTACAATTAGAATAAAATCCAAACTCTGTATGCAGGTTCACAAGAGGCTGTACAGGAACTATAATCCTGCCTGTCTTGTGGACCTCATTTCCCTGTGACTCACATTATTCTAGCCACTTTCTCCTTAAACACTCTAAACTCGCCCCGAGGCTTTTGCACTTGTTATTTCTTCCACATGGAATATACCTTGAGTCTGACTTTTCATGAGCTATGTTTCAGCTGAGCTGTCACTGCCTCCTAAAATACCTTCTGTGATCCCCTTAAGAATTCATCCACTCCCTGTCCCCACTCTGTAGCAAGCACATCTTGTTTCAGTTAATGCACCATGGGTTTGCTCACTGTGTACAATAGGTCACCAACAAAACTAGTAGAACATAATGAAATTATATGTAAAATGTGTGTGAGGAGAAAGAATCCATACCTTTATCAGATTCTAAGGGGTCTGTAACTTAAAATGACCAAAAAAAGATTAAGAGAGAAATGAGAATATCTTGAAAGAGAAAATGATTCTGTGTATATAACATGAACAGAGGAAAGAATCCATTCTGTGCAGTTAGGATTTTTTGTGATTAGATTATGCCAAGCATTAGGGCAGGTGTTTAGATTCTTTGTAGATTTTTTAAGTTTCATAAAACTGATGACCAGTGAGTTTTAAAAGATGATTTTGATATAATTCAACTGAAATAGAGGTAGGGCAGGGTGAAGAGGTACAGATTTTAATATTAAGTGTTGTGGTAATTTCAAGGTATGGCTGACTCTCTCCACAGTTCTCTTTCCTACGTTCAATCAAACAGATCAAAATATTTAAAACAAAATTTCATTCCTATTAAACATATACAGGATTTTTTTTCATTTTCCCTGAATAGTACAGTTTAATAATGACTATTTTATAACGTTTACATTGTATTAGGTATTACAAATAATAGAGATGATCTAAAGTATATGGGAAAGCTGAGTGGGTGGCATGCGGAGGAGTGCAAGTTCCAGGCCAGTGTCAGTACTCAGCAACTTAGCATGAAGAAAGAATGAATACAGGAGAATGTGTATACGTTATATGCAAATATTATGCCATTTTATATAAGGAACCGGAGCATTCAGAGATTTTGGTATCCACAGGGTATAGGGGACTGCAGAAGTCCTGTAACCAATCCCCTGTGAATATTGAGGGATGGTTATATGCTTTTGCCAATCCCTGATAAAGTATTTCATGTGCTCTCTTTAAGGTATAATTAATTTAAGGCATGTGACAAGAATACTCAAACTTTTGGTCTCAGATCATTTTATACTTTTCAAAATTGAGAAGCATAAAGAGCTTTTGTTTGTGTGTATGTGTGTTTGTGTATGAATTGATTGTATAAAATGGAGACTTTTTTAAACATAATAATTCATTTAAAATAACAATAAGCCCATTATGTACTAACATAAATAACACTTTAAAAATAACTATTTTATAATCCAATTATTATACATTTTTGCAAATCTCTTTAATGTCTTGCTTAATAGATGACAACTAGATTCTCATGTTTGGTATAGTTTTTATTCTGTTCTGATGTGTGTCATTTTGATTCAAATGTGTAGGGAATATCTCACCTTATGCATAGTTGTTGTTGGAAAAAGTCATGTTTTAATAGCTCTTTTAGGTAAACTATACCAAAACTTGACAAGTAGAATCTGAAGCTATATGTTTTTGGACTGTCTGCATTAAATTCCATTGGTTTCTCCAATACTTTGAATTGATCTTTTGGCTCACTGCATTAAGTAGATCTATTGAGAAATGATGTATTTTTCAGAATTCTGAATTGATGTTTATATAATAATTTGAGAAAGTTATAAAACAGAATACAATTGAACATTCCTAATCCAGAAATCTGATACCCAGAATGCTCTGAAATGTGAAACTTTTTGAGTGCTGACATGATTCTCAAAAAATTTTGGATTTTCATATTAGGCATGTTAAACTGATAAAGTCTGTACAGATATTCCAAAAGTCCTAAAACTCCAAGCTCTGAAACACTTCTGGTTCCAAACAGTTCTGGTTTCAGATGAGGGATGCTTAACCTGTATCTAAAATATAAAATAGCCTGCTCTAAGTAGTATTGCAGTGTTGGAAAGTGACTTAACTAACTGGATCTCATTTGCTTCATCTGAAAACATGGCAGTGGTTCTTAAGGAATGGATTTCAGATTGTATTTTACTGGTATTCCTCAAATGTTGTACACAAAAATCTATTTAAATTGCCTGGGTATGTTGGGATCAAGAGAGTTCTTTTTCTTTATTTTGTAATTTTTTTTTTTTTTTCTGTTCTGATTTGAGATAGTGTTCACTATGTAGCCCAGACTGGTACTGGGCTCAAATGATACTCCTGCCTTAGCCTCCTGAGTATCTAGGACTACAAGTCCACACTGCTGTACCAGGATCAAGTTAAGCAGTGTAAGCAAACAAACTTAAGGAGTTGCTTTGGTAAAGAATTTGGGCATTTATTGAATTAGATTATCTCAAAGGTCTCTTCCAGCTCCAGAATAGTTGTTACAGATTCATTTTTAAAGTTTTTTTTTTTTGTGGAGGGGGAGATGTTTTGTGTCAAAAATAATGCTAAGAATAACCCACTTCAATCTAATGTATGAAATATGATATGTCAAGAGCTTTGTAATGTTGTGAACAACCAATAAAAAAAAATTGAAATACCACAGGTTTTGTCTAAGGATAGTTCATATTGTAGTGATCCTTTGTGCCTATAAATGAATGGGTTACATGGCAGTATAGTGCTTGGGGAAGACCTGACTTTTACAGTTATTATACTCCCATGTTAACTAACACCTATTTGATGAGGCAAAAGAAGGAGTAGATTTATAGGATTCTGGAGTTCAAAAATGTGCCTCAGGGGGCATTGTCAAGCTCCATTACTCTTTTTAAAAGTTTTTACAGGAATCTGTATTTATGTTCATAAAATTTCCAGAGGGTTTGTAATCCCAAAAGTTAGAAAAACACTTTTATCCTAATGTTGAGACTGTAACACTCAGACAATTGAGGTAATTGAATCTACAGATTAACTTATCTGAAAGAACCAAATATCTTTTCTCACAAACTAAAGCCTTAACATACTTGTCCAAAAATGAAACTAAAGATACTTTTCCAGTCTCTTTGCACTAGTTTTAGGCATTTCCATGAAGTAGAGTGTTCAGCTTTAGGATAGGAGAGGTTGAGGTGCATGGCTACATTGACTTAGATACTGGATCTGTTTATTTACATCTTCCCTTTACCTCATCCTTTAGCAGCTATAGATTTATTTGCCTGATCAATGTCAGTCAAAGTCAAGTCTCTCATAGCAAATTACATCAACAGCTTTAGATTTAGATTTTGTGTGTGTGTATGTGTGTTTGAAACTATCTAAAACACTAATTAAACAAATTGGCTGTTACATGTTAGAACAACCTCTGCTGTTTACTTCTGCTCAAAATCCACTGTTTTTTTATTTTGTTTTGTTTTGTTGGAGTTCAGATTCTGATGTTTCTTTATTTTTTTAATTTAAGTGATTGTGTAAGTGATTGTATTGGAACTGGATGTCCAGTGTGTTACACTCCAGCCTGGATACTAGATGTCAAGATCAACAGACAGTTGGATAGCATGATTCAGCTTTGTAGTAAGCTTCGGAATTTGCTACATAACAATACGCTTTCAGGTGAGAAATCTGTCTCTTCCTTGGTTAATCAACTAATGAATTGGTATTAGTCACATAAAGCATCTTACCAGAAATTATGAATGACATTTCAGACTTTATGATCTATAGTGATTGTTGTTGTTTTGTTTTTTTTGAGAATCATTTTGATAATTGATAGGAAACATAAGAGATCATCAATCTAAATCCCTTATTTAGATTTAGATGGGAAACCAAGGTCCAGAAAGGTTAAGTGATCTTGCTTTCAATCACTTATGTAGTTGGTAAGAAAAGCAGGAAAGATAGAGTCCATTCCATTTGATTGTCAGTCCAGCAGCTTTTTTTACTACTTCATATTGGCTGCTTTTTATAATTATAATTTCTGTGGAATATATATAGAATAGTGATTTGGGCCTTAATAATGCCTAATTCACTTAAATATACTTTTGCAAGATAGAATACAGCTTTCTTCCGTGGATCACTTTTCCAGACTGAATTAATAAGATGAACACATTTTGAAAGAGCAAAAATCTAATATTCATTTTCTTTTCTATTTAAATGGGGGTTAATGTTTTTCAAATTGTTCTTAGTCTGTGTGTATTAACCATATATCTTTCCGTTGGGCTTTCTACTGAGAACTAATTAGCTGTGAAAAGAAAGGAAAGTGTTTTGAATCTTCATAATTGGATATTGGAGTTATCTTTTTATTGACCATATCATGTCATTTTAGTGTGTGTTTATAGGAGAACCTTTTCTTGCTTGGCAGGATGCCATTAATGATTGATAATGTTCATATAAAATTATTAAATATCTGTTTTTCAGTCTTTTGATCTTTGAATTCTGTCATGATATGTTATTGTCAGTTAATAAAGGTGAAATTGGAGAAAATAAAGAAATGAGTTAAATAGGTAATGTTCATACTTTTAAGAAGAATTTAAATCATAGTCTACCTTTGACGAGTTTCATCTCATTATCTGGATCATTGTATTAGACTTCATTTTTTTATGATGAAATATGCTATGATGATAAAGTTCTTATTTTCAGATATAGTTGTCCACAATTTTTTTTGAGGTGCTCTTTAAAAAAATAATATTATAGTTATAAACCTCTTTTAAGAATATAGAGGGGAAAAGTTTTGTCATTAGTTTTCTGGGGCTCTTTTTCTCCTTATTCAAAGATGTGCTCGATGTGTTTATTTTCTAGTTGGAAAGATTGGTGTGTGATCTTGCCTCCCCCACCATAGCCCCCCACCTGCAGGCACTATGGATTGATGCAGGGATTCTCAGGCAAGGGTCTGTGCATCTTTAGCAGTGTTTGGAGTTGGTCAGGAAGGATCAGTGAGCCCCTTGATTCAATTGTACAATATGAACAAATTTCATGTTAGTGTGAACGTGGCTTCATAAGATTCTTAAGAGTGTGTAATATGTTAAGATAATTTGCTGTGCATTCACATTTTGGGTCTTATCTTGAACTTTTTTTTTTTTTTAACTCTTTAAACATTTACTTCTTCAGTTTTAATACACATGGATGCTATTATAGGGCATGGGGAGGGGCTGAAGAGGGGCAGGTTATAGCCTCCATTGGGATCAGAATGTCAACAGTATTACTTATAAATTATATTACATCAATTTTATTTACTGATCTAGGCAGCCAGAGGATGGAAGGATGTACAATGTGACGTAAACACATTCATACCAGGGGTGAGGGATGCTAGTTGGAAGAGAGAATTAATGGTAATTCCTTTTCTGAAGGCATTTTGTGTTTATTTTCCTTACTATGATGAGTGAAATGCAAGGCCCTGGGTTCCATTGCCAGCACCAAAAGGAAAAGGTAATAATCCCTTCAGTCCTCGACAGAACTTAATAATGCTGTCTTCAACATTACCTTATTTTAAGATGAATCAGAACTTCACTCTTTCAGATAAAGCATAACCAGTATTTTAGGAGAATAGGGAATCATCTTTAATTTCCTCATCCTGTAGGTGAGTAGACTGAAGACCATTTTTTTTCTTCCAATTAGTGCAATTTTTTGTTAGAACTTTTTGTTGAACTGAGTTGGGTGAAAAATGGCAGTGCTATTACTGATATCATAGAGACTAAACTTAAGTAAAATAATATTAAAACAAATTCTGATATTTTGGTTTACATGATTCCTTTTGTATAATGTAATACCCTTTTTTGCTATTTTGATAGATAGTAAACCTATAGTATAATTAAACTGAAATGTATCTATCCAGGTATGTTAATTCCATGTACAAAGCTTTTTAAAATTTTAATGTAAATTGCATCATTACAAGTTTGTCTACTTAAAGTCCTCCCAGAGTATACTGGCCTTTAGGAGTATGTGGGATGTTTTTTCTGGGAGTATATTCCTTTATTTCCTTGTAGTTTATCTCGGTGGTACATTTACTGCAGTCCTCTGTGTTAGTTTATCTAGTAAGTACTTTTAAAACTGAAATGGTAATAAGGTATACCATATAGCAGCTAAAAGGAGACAGTGATTGCAAACAAATGATGTCAGTCCTCTTTATATGAAAATGATCTCATTATAAGATAAGGGCGTTAGATTAAGTGACTCTTAAGGTCTAGCTCCAAAATTGTATAATTCTGTTAAATCACGTGCTGAAGATGATGAATTAAGTGGAATGGTTAAACATTTCTCACTTTTTCTCTGTCTTTTTAAAAACCATGTAGTTCACAATTTATCATCCAAATGAACCTTGTTACTTGCATTTACTATAAAATATATAATTACTGTAATTAAGGTGGGTAATTAGGAAGAACTTGTCAAATCATGGACATAGTGTATGGTATATTGAAGATAAAGAAGCCTGATTTATAGTAATACTTGCTTAAATGAGCTTCCAACAGATTTTTCTTGGTTCAGTGTACATTAAAGAGAAGAGGTTGTCTTTCATATTTTTCTGATGGCCATTTAGGGATAATTTTACCTTATTCTTTATAACATAATCTTCTTTGTACTAATAGAGTAAAATTTTAAAGTTTTTATTTTCCCTTGAGCCTTATCATATTAAATTAGACCTTGCAGGTGCTGGTTGAGTTTTATGAAACATGTTGGTGTTGGTAATATTAAAAAAAATGCTTTGATCAAGCTTTCATGGATTCACAGTTTTCCAATTTAGAGAGAGATGCCAGTCTTTCTGGAGTGATTATATAATGTTTCATATGTGCAGTAACTTTTTATGATAGATGAAGATGAGGGCCTGAATAGCTGTGTTGCTGTTGTTTTTTAATAAAACTAAATACTTCTTATAAAATAATCATTCTTTGGTGAAGGTGTTAATGTTACACAGATGATAAGAAAAGTACTTTCCTTTGATTTTTTAATAAGGGACTAGTTAGTCAAAGAGATTTCTCAACTTTTGTTGTGAAACTTATAATAGAGAATAATTTGAAAGGCACACAATGTACATCATTATAATCCTTTGATGTGGATTAATGATAGTGAAATCACATTTTTCTAATTGCTTCTCTTTTCTATAGTTTTATTAAATTTTAAGAAAAAACTTGTCCAAGCAGCTCCTTAGTAACATGTGCATCTCTGTTCCTGTATATTTTGTGGTGTGCTCTGAAATATTTAAATTCAGAGAATAGAATTCTTTTAACTGTCATCATTAAGAAATTTGCTGTGTAGAGAAAGGACCAATATTTTTCTTTATGAAATTAAGATGATAATTTATCATGCTTAGAATCCTTCACCCATAAAAACAGTTATAGCTATTAATTGTATGATTTATATTCTGGTGGTAGTATTGTAGTTGCTTTTTACAGCTTTATCTTAGATATGCTGTGTAAAAGTCACCAATCTACGGTCATGTTAGCAGTTGTGGTTCTTGCTTAGTTATACCAAATTAGGTAATTAAAATCTTTTGAGCAAAGTAATTATTACAAGATGATCAATAAAATTATTGTGTTTGTATACATTGCAGAAATAGATACTCTTGTCATACATTTCTTTATAAGTTACGAAGTATGTACATCTGATAAGGAAATTTGTTTCTTTTTTAGATTTAGTATTTTTAGTCAGTTGAGTGTCTTAGTACACTTGTAAACCTTAATTTTCTTTTAAAAACTCAATTCTGCATTTTGTAAGATTATAAACATTGAGGACTTTGGGATTTGACTTATTTTTATTGAAAATGTCATCATCTGTGTTTTAAAGAAACAAATTTTAAAAGACCAAATACAGGTTTTTACAGATTACCTGAAGTTTAACCTTTAAATCTTTGTAATCCTGAGTCTGTCTTTAAAAGTAGTCCTGGTAACATTTCCTTTTGACCTTTCCTCTAGTCTTGAGATTATATCAGAAATGGCTTGGTTTTCAAATCGACTTAGTGGTGCAAAGAAAAGACCTTGTTGAATTTAGATGTAAAATCACATTGTGAACGGATGCCTCATTCTGATTGTTTTAGTTCCAAGATCCTGTCTTAGTAACACTTTGTGGACCATATGATGTTCAACTATGATATTAAAAAAATATTTGATCTGGCACTGTGGTACATACTGTAATCATAGCCACTCAGGAGGATTGCAAGTTCAAGGCCAGCCCTGTGCAACTTAAAACCCTGTCTCCAAAAAAAAAAAAAAAAAAAAAAAAAAAAATATATATATATATATAAAAATCTGGGCATGCAGCTCAGTGGTAAAGTACCACTGGGGTCAATTCCTAGTATTGCAATCAATCAATCAGTAACCTGATAGAAAGGTTAGGAGGGTCTTTCCTTATTCAGATACATACTTCTGCATCTAGGTGAGTTATTGGTTTTCTGTCTTCAGTGAAATGCTTCCTTTTCACCAGAAGGAAGTAGTCACTGTTTGGGAGTATACTTGTTATTTTTTTTTTCCCCCTTCCGGTTAGGTAGGGATCAGGTTTGAAATTTCTACTGAGTTAAAGAGTAATTATCTATTTCTCAAAATCAAATATTTTTTATTTCTTCTTACCTTTTACTTGGTAAGTCTGTCTATAAAGATGGAACTTTTGTACACATGGATTATGAGGTAAAAGACAGAAGACAAAAGAAGTGACTTTGAACTTTATATAAATTGAAACAATCTTCTGATGGTAATAATTTTTTTTTCATGGTATTGCGGATTGAACCCAGAGGCACTTTACCACTGAGCCACATCTACAGCCTTTTTTTTTTTTTTTTGATACAGGTTTTTTTACTAAGTTGCTTAGGGCCTTGCTAAGTTGCTGAGGCTGATCTTGAACTAGTCTTCCTGTTTTCTCAGTCTCCCACTTTGCTGGGATTACAGGCATGTGCCACTGTCCCTAGCTGGTGTATTAATAATTTTAAATTGGTAAACAATAAAACCATGGGGTTCTCTGAATAGAGTGACTGGAAGGAAATAAAAATATATAATGATAATATACTTTGTAGTATCTCTAGACATGAATGCTTATAGTTGTGTTGTGTTTTGTTTGTTTTTTGCAACTGTGACCAAAAGACCTACCAACAGCAATTTTAGAGGAAACGTTTATTTGGTACTCACAGTTTCAGAAGTCTCAGTTCATACAGCAGCTGCACTGCTCTGGGCTTGAGGTGAGGCAGAACACCATGAAAGGGAAGGGTATGGAGGAGGAGAGCAGCTCAGGACATGACAATCAGGAATCAGAGAGAATTCTGCTTACCAGGGACAAATTATAAACCCCATGGCCACACTTTCAGCCACATACAACTTACCTACAGTCATCACCCAGTTAGTCCTATCAGTAGGTTAATGTGCTAATTAGCTTAAGGCTCTCCTAACCAATCATTTTACCTCTGAACTCTCTCTCTCTCACACACACGCACGCGCGCACACACACACACTCACTCTCTCTCTCTCTCTCTCTCTCTCTCTCTCTCTCCCCCCCCCACTCTCCCCCCCTCTCTCTTTTAATTTTAATTTTTTTATTTTTTGGTACTGGGATTGAACCCAGGGGCACTTAACTACTGAGGTGTTTTGTTTTGTTTTGTTTTTGAGACAAAAGTCTCCCTAAATTGCTTAGGGCCTTGCTAAATTGCTGAGTCTGGACTTGAACTTGCAATCCCTTCTGGGATTACAGGCATGAGCCACCTTGCCTGAGCTTTGAGCTTTGGGTGGATACCTCTTACATCTAAACCATAATAATTAGAACATTGAAAAGAGTTATTCTCAAAAAAAATTAAAAAATTAAAATTATTTTGTGTCTTTAAAGTAACAAAAGTTCTTAAGAATAAGCCCATTTGAAAATTTTACTTAGCACATTTCACACAGAGTGGCTGCTATTAGTCCTTAAGAATGAGGTGCACCAAGTGTGGCAGTTGGTATTTTTTCTTAAAGAATCTAATGTTTAGAACTCTGTTCTATTAATTTTTTTTTTCTTTTTGGTTCTGTAATGTAGGAGTTTCTTTTTTGTTTGTTTGTTTACAAAATTCTTGGCTTGAATGAGAAATGACATCTGAGGAGGAAAACATGTCAAGTAGTTTCCTTTTAAAATTCTTAATAGGACACATAAAGCATATCCCAAATGCATGCTAAAAATATATGCTTTACCGCTGAGTTGCAACTGTAGCCTTTAAATTAATTCTAATGTCTCTTATATAGATACTTTTCAATTTTGAAGAGGATATCAAATAATGTATTCATCAATATATACTGGGCATTATCCTTGTATTCACCACTGTGCTGCCTGACCTGGGTTGATTTTATGTATGTGAATATGGATAGGAGGGGCAGGAAGAGCAACTTCAAGGAAAAAAAGAAATTCGCTGGGTTTTGTTTGTTTGTTTTTGTGATACTGGTCATTGAACACAGCACCTTGTGCATGCTAGGCAAACATTCCACCACTGAGCTATCCCCCAGCCCGAAGAGATTTTTTTTTTTTTTTTTTTTTTTAAAGAAAATGAATGGTATCAAAGGCAAAAACAAAGTAAGACAAAAAGGAAGCTGGCTGTCAGAATCAGAAAAGTGGGTGGTTTGTACAATTTGTTGGATAGGAAAAACTTTTACTATACTCTTTTAGGCACAAATTTATTCAGTGAATTTATCACATTTTTTGAGACTTATTCCTAATACTCCAAACTTACAGATTTTAACCCTGTCATTTTACATAGATTTCTATGTCTTTTCATTCTCTATTAGAACCATAAAGTGTATGAAGGAAAAATTTCCTCTCTTCTCTACCATATCCCTAGTGCCTAGAATAATGTCTGGCATATAGTAGATGCTCAAAATATTTAATGAATGAATGAATGGTTTTTTTTCAATCTACGAGGCATTGTGGATCTCATTCCAACCCAATGCAAAGAAAGGATATATTTTATGCTGTAGAAGCAGTTGAAGAAGTTCTATTACTAATTTGCTGAGTCTTTTTTATTAAAAAAATTTTTAAACACTTTATTTTTGTAGAGCAGAGTTAGTTTACGGCAAAACTAAGAAGGTGGTGCAGAATTCTTATATCCCCTTTGCCCCCGTTCATGCAGAGTCTCCCTTATTATCAACATCCACTAGAGTAGTGTAGTTGCTGTAATTGATGAACCTGTTAACTCATTATTCTCAATTAGTTTATAGTTTACATTAAGGTTTACTCCTTTTTTTTTCATTCAAAATTATTTTACTTGTTAAAATTGTACATATTTTGGTGGAACTGTGTGATAACTCAATATATGTATACAATGTATAATTTTCCAATCAGGATAATTTGTATTTACATTTTCTTTAACTTGTATCATTTCTTTGTTTTAGGAATTTTTCAGTCCCATCTAGCTCTTCATGAAATATATCACAAATTTATGTCAACTGTAGTCACCCTACTGTGCTGTAGAATATTAGATCATATTCCTCCTAATAGTATTTTGATATCCTTATCCAATCTTCTATCTCTACACCTCTACCCTTACTAATTCGTAGTGACACTCTTTTACTCTCTACTTCAATAAAATCAACTTTTTTAAACTTATTCATGTGAAAGAGAACATATTTTTTTTAATACCTGGCTTATTTCACTTAACATAATATTCTCTAGTTCCATTCATATTTCTACAAATAACTTTCTCTTTTTAAAAAAAAAAACACAACTGAGTGATATTCCATTGTGTATGTATACTGTACTTTCTTTATCCATTCGTCTGTGGGTAGATACTTCTTGGGTGAATCTATGTCTTAACTATTGTGAATAGTCATTTCTTTGTTGTACTGATTAGATATCCCGTGGTTATATACCCAAAGGTGGAACGACAAGTTCATGTGTTAGTCTAGTTTTAGCTTTTTTTGGTACCAAGTCTTCAAAAGAAAAAGAAAGAATTATGTTGAATTTTATCAAATTTTTCTTTCTGTATCTATGGAGAACGTCACATGATCTTCCTTTAGTTTGTTGATATAGTAAATTATATTGATTTGCAATTTTTGAAACATTAAACACTAATTATTTTCTGCTTATTAAATCCTACATCTGTCCTTTTCTTCTTTGCTTTCGTTTTCTTTTCTTTCCTTTTCCTCCCCCACCTCCCTCTTTCCCTCCCTTTCTTCCTTTCTTTAAGTATTAATTTGAGACAGGGTCTTGGTAAGTTGCTGAGGCTGGCCTTGAACCTGTGATCCTCTTGCCCCTGTCTTCCACATCTCTGGGATTACAGGTGTTCACTTCCACACCCAGTTGTTTCTTTCTCTATTTTATGAGTGTATTTCCCTCCATATCTTTTATCGCCCTCTGTCATACTGTATATTTCGCTTATTTTTCTGTCTCCCTTCAGTTCCATGTTGAGTTCTCGCTTTTCCTCTAGTTTCTACTATGGTGTCTACCACAAAGAAGGATTTAGCAAATGCTTGTTGAATGAGCGTCTGCCTTCTTGCAAAGAGTCCATAGTGAGAAAGAGGTACACAAATACAAATTTATGTACCTTAGAAGAACTGTAAACAAAATTCTTTGTTAGCTCAAGATGGGAAAAGTTAGTCCCTATAACAGATCTTTTTCTTTTTTCTATTAGATTTGAAAGATGATACATCTAGAACAAATATATTCAATGATTCGGAAAACAAGAAGAATTCAATAAAGATGTGGTTTAGTCCTCGAAGCAAGAGGGTCAGATATGTTGTGAGTAAAGTTTCAGTGCAGACCCAGCCTCAAAAAGTAAAAGATGATAGTACTCAGCAAGCCTCAATGTATGAATTTGTTTCCTCAAGTCCTCCTGTAGTTGTTCCTAAGAGGGCTAAAAAGGCTTCTACAACATCTGCAAAGAAGCAAAAAAAGAAAACTTTAGCTGAAATCAACCAAGAATGGAATTTAGAAGTGGAAAAAGAAGCTGGTGAACTTGACTCCAAAGAGGAATTTAAGGAAAGGGTGGTATCCTTCTGTAGCTCACCATCAGTTATCACTAGTCCACAGATAAATGATGAAATAGACTTATTAGCAAGTGGATCTGGAACAGAATCTGAAAGCTTTGGAAGCTTAACTGAGGTCTTTTTACCATTGGCTGACCATATAGAGTCTCCAGACCTTGAGGGGAAGAATGAGGTGACTCCTGAGGAGAAAGAGGTCACTGACAGTGATCTTACAACTAAGGCAGCTTTGGTCTCCGGTCTCCCTGGCAAACGTGGGTGTTGTCGCAGGTTGTCTGGCTCCACGTCTAAGAGATGTAAAAGCAGCATTCCAAGCACCAGTGGAGATTTCGTTAAGCAAACAGTTCTCTCAGAAAACATCCCATTGCTTGACTGTTCCTCCCTACCTCCCAGCAAACTTAATGGGGATGACATGACGAAGAGAAAAAACAGTAATACATCAGATGAGTCCATTAGCCTTTCACCATGTACACCGCCATCTACACTGAATAGTTCAAGTTACAGACGAATGATGTTGAGCCCCTCTGCGAGGAAGCTGTTGCCTGGTAGCTTTATGGTTGGGAAAAGAAACCATAGAGGAGAAACTTTGCTTCATATTGCTTCTATCAAGGTAGGATGGTTACTCTGAAGTGCAATCTTGGAGTGAAATTGTGTAAGGCAGTTTTCTGTTTCTATAACAAATACCTGCTGTAATCAGCTTACAAAGAGAGGTTTGTTTTGGCTTTCAGTTTTGGAGGTTTCAGTTCAGGACCAGCCCCAGTGCTTTGGGCCTGTGGTGTTATAGCATGGTGGGAATGTGTGGTGGAGCAGAGCTTTTCACCTCATGGCTGGGAAGTGAAAGAGGAAGAGGAAGGTACTGTGGTCTCACTGTCCCCTCTGAGGGCATACCCCCAGTCACCTAAAGATTGATTGCTCACTAGGCCCCATTACTCAAAAGTTTTCATCACCTTCCAATACTATCACACTGGGGACCAAGCCTCTAACGCATGGACCTTTGGGGGACATCAAAGACCCAAACTATAGCAGACCACCCTTAAGGCAATTTCTTTGGGGTTTGTGAAAAATATCCTAAGTTTACTAGGATATTACTGCAGATACCATACTTCTTCAGAACTGGGGAAGCGAAGTTGACAGGGACTGTCTCTTCACCTCAATTAGAGCAGTGATCCTTGGGTCTGGGAAGTATGATCTTATATTATAGGAGAAAACTAGTATTCAAATATTGCAGCTTCTGCTTTGCCAAGTACTTTTGCTGTTGTCTGGTTCTGTTTTCATCATCTTGTTTAACCATTCCTCCCAAGCTTAATGAATATAGACAATAGCTAAGTTATTGCTGGCAAGATGTTTTTACCTAGCAAAAGATCTGGAGGCTGTGTGAGAGGGGACAAGCTTCTGTCTCTGATGCTCCTTGTGGGCCCTGCCAAAATCTGGAACATTGAAAGATGTATATTTTTCAAGTGACTCTGGGCATTTGACTATCACAAATGGCTCTATAGGTGGGCATGGTGATGTATACTTAATCCCAGTGACTTGAGAGGCTGAGGCGGGAGGATCCAGGCCAGCCTGGGCAATTTAACAAGACTTTTTCTCAAAAAATAATATGTACTGGGGATGTGGCTCAGTGGTAAAGCACCTTGGGGTTAAAGTCCTAGTATCAGAAAACAGAACAAAAACAAACTTCGGAAGTTTGCCACAAAGGAGCTACCTGTGCCTCACAGTCAGCCATTTCTTTTACTAGCCATTCATCAAATTAATTTTCTAATTATTACCTCAGTACCTGGGATGGCAGTGCTATTCTTTGGAACCTGGACAGCTTTCTGAGAATGAGGTGCACTTGTGTTTACACAGTACTGCCCATAAAAGGGGATAGTAAGCTCAGTAGTCTTATAGACTGCTCTGATTTCCTGCAAGTAAGTGATAGGAAAAATAATGTGTGGAGCTTAGTCCTAAATTAGAGGAACTCTTATGTTCTTTCAGTAACTTCACGTGGAAAATTCATGAAATCTTTAGATGGATAGAGAACTGGGTGGTGTAGAAGGAATCCTTTGGAGGTTCCTAAACATGAAGCTGGTGGGCAACATAAAACATCTGGGAAAAACAAGCTGTGGACATTGAGTATGCCCAGCAGTTCCTGTATTTTTGTGTGGAGAAAGGGAAAAGCACAAAATGAGCATTTCTTAATTGTTTTTCTTCCCCTTTACTTTTATATTAATGTAGACTACTCTGTTACTGTTGCCCTTCAGGGGCTGGGTGAAGGGGACCTGCAAATCACCATGTTAGGGATCTCATATTCTTTAGACAACTCAAGATTTTTTACATTTACTATGTTTAGGTTTTATAAAATCAGGATTTTGGGGAGGGTTATTGTTTTCATATGTATGCATATTATATCTATGCACATGATCAATTATAATCTTAATGTTTCAGTGTTGCCAGTGCTTCATAGACATAAGTAGTTATTGTAATAGTATTTTTTTGTTCATTTTTCTTACCAATAGATAGGGATGTAACCTACTTTAGTTTGTGTTTTGCATTTTGGAAATTTTCAAACCACCAGGCAAACATCCACTTATGTTAGTAGAGAATTTTTCTTCTGATTCTAAGAATAATTTTTCTTATTAATGAGGGTATTCTGAGCCTAGGGTCTAGGCTAGGCTAGGTTTTGGTACCTCACCCCCCTCATTTTTCTTCCTTTGTGTGTGTGTGTGTGTGTGTGTGTGTGTGTGTGCGCACGCGCGCGTATGTGTGATACTGGGGATTCAGCCCAGGGTTGTTCCACAACTGAGCTACATTGTCAGCCATTTTTTATTTTGAGACAGAGTCTCACTAAGTTGCCCAGGTTGGCCTTAAATTTGAAAAGTTTCTGAATAGCTGGGATTACTGGTGTGTTCCACTGCACCCATTTTAATAAACCCTTTCTTAAGGAGGTAGAGTAAATATTTACAGCTTTGCATGCCATGTGGTCTATGTCATGACTGATCAACTCTTCCATTCTAGAGCAAAAGCAGCCATGGACAATAATATATAAACCAATTAAACATAATACTCAAAGTCAGATTGGCCCACAAGCCACAGTTTGTGTTCTTTTGGTCCAGGCGTGGAAAAAAGCTACGATAGAATATTAAGATAGGGAAAAAATAGTGGCATGATCCTGTCTTCGTGAACTTTCTTTGTTGATATGTTCATGATTGATTCGTGTGAGTTTTGTCAGCTTACTTAGAATCTTACTAGAATTAGATGTACCCATTTTGTTCTTTTGAACTTAAATTATTAAATGCTGTTTTTCTTATAAGTTGGAAGGCTCTGATACAGTACATAAAGTTTGTTCATTTCTATTGTTTTAAAATCATGAATTAACAATAGTTTCTTTTTGTTTTTGTTTTTTCATTACTGTAAACAGAATGCATATTCCCCACCTAAGTTTGATCTTCAGTGAGACATATGCTTGGGAAAAACAATGGATTCGTCATTATATTTATTCTTGTAGAAAAATATTTTCATCTTATTCTTATCCTGATTTTCTTATTTGTAGCTGAGAGTGACCAATCTGGGTGTACTAGAAAACCAAATATTGTAATTCTGCTATCTCAGTTATGTTTTTTACCCACCTACTTCAGAAAAGGATTTGAAGGGGCTTTAAAGTTAAAGCTACCATAAAATGGAACAGGGAGCAGGGAAAAAGGAAAGAGTTGCTACTGCATAATGAATTTAGATTTGGTGACTCTTAAGGCAGCCAAAGGAAATGAAGGAAAGTAGCAGGTTTTGTGTTGTCAAAAGATAAGGTTTTTCTTGGTGGTTGTTTTTCCCTAAAGCATATTGGTAGACTTGCAGTTTTCATAGTTATATGTAGTTCTCTTGGGTTCAGGAGGTGTGGTTGCCTGTGCATGCTTGGTATGTATATTGAGAGGGCACAGAATGTAGCAGTAGGTGTACTATTATGTTGGGTTGTTTAGGTTCCTCTGCTGCAATTAGGACTTTGCAGAATGATCTCTGAACTTGGGAATCTTATTAACATTAACATTCTTTAATATCTTGTACCAAACTTATCTCTAGGCATCATGTTTGGCATTACCCTTTGTCTTTTTTCTCTGATCACTTGTGTTAGCTTTCTGTATAATAAGCTTTAGTGACTTAAAACAGTGCAAATTAATTTTCTTACAGTTCTTTGAGTCAGAAATTTGGTATCAGTCTCATCAGATTAAAATGAGTCTGTCAGTTGTGTTACCAGAGGCTTTAGTGAATGATCTGTCCCTTGCTTATTTGGGTAGTTGGCAGGAACTGCAGAGTTCTTGGTTTCTGTCTTTCAGCTGAAGGCTGTTCCCAGGTTCTAGAGTCTGTCAAATTCCTCAGTTGGTGGTATTCTTCCTCTGTCTTCAGATCCAGCAATAACAGGCTGAGTCCTTACATGCTCTTTCTGTCATAGCCAGGAAAGGTTCTGTGCTTTTAAAGACTGATTAGATTGGGGCCACTAGCACAGATGAATCTCCCCTCTCAAGGTCCACATCCTTGGTCACATTGCAGTGTTCCTTTTCTATGTAAGCTAATATATTCACAGGTATTGAGGTTTAGCATGAAGTCATTTTGGGGAACAACACCACAGAGTTAGCTCCCTAATTTCTTGCACTGCTTTCCTATTATATTTGCATAACAACTAGAGTAATTAGAGAGTCAAAACTTGGCTTCTCTGCCCACACCCATAATTCTATAACCCTCTTCTTATATCATTATAACTCATGTTCCTATTTGAATATCTGTCACTTATACCGAAAATGCTGTTGAAAACATAATATTATGAGAGATTGATTAACACTCATATTATTCATTCTTTTGATTTAGTAAAACATAAAATACTAAGAATATAAAGAAAATTTTCCATTTTCTATTATGTGATGACATAGTAGTGCGTGGGAATTTGTAAGTACTGGAGTTAACATCGCTGTCATCCCAGGTTCTCTGGCACAGATTCTTATTTTTTATTTTTTTTATTTTATTTATTTATTTTTTATTGGTTGTTCACAACATTACAAAGCTCTTGACATATCATATTTCATACATTAGAATCAAGTGGGTTATGAACTCCCATTTTTACCCCAAATACAGATTGCAGAATCACATCGGTTACACATCACATTTTTACATACTGCCATATTAGTGACTGATGTATTCTGCTACCTTTCCTATCCTCTACTATCCCCCCCTCCCCTCCCATCTTCTCTCTCTACCCCATCTACTGTAATTCATTTCCCTCCATGTTTGTTATCCCATTCCCCTCATAACCTCTTATATGTAATTTTGTATAACAATGAGGGTCTCCCTCCATTTCCATGTGATTTCCCTTTTTTTCTCCCTTTCCCTCCCACCTCATGTCTCTGTTTAATGTTAATCTTTTCTTCCTGCTCTTCCTCCCTGTTCTGTTCTTAGTTGCTCTCATTATATCAAAGAAGACATTTGGTATTTGTTTTTTAGGGATTGGCTAGCTTCACTAAGCATAATCTGCTCTAGTGCCATCCATTTCCCTGCAAATTCCGTGATTTTGTCATTTTTTAGTGCTGCGTAATACTCCATGGTGTATAAATGCCACATTTTTTTTTATCCATTCATCTATTGAAGGGCATCTGGGTTGATTCCACAGTCTAGCAATTGTGAATTGTGCTGCTATGAACATCGATGTGGCAGTATCCCTGTAGTGTGCTCTTTTAAGGTCTTCAGGAAATAGTCCGAGAAGGGCAATAGCTGGGTCAAATGGTGGTTCCATTCCCAGCTTTCCTAGGAATCTCCATACTGCTTTCCAAATTGGCCGCACCCGTTTGCAGTCCCACCAGCAGTGTACAAGAGTACCCTTTTCCCCACATCCTCGCCAGCACTCATTGTTGTTTGACTTCATCATGGCTGCCAATCTTACTGGGGTGAGGTGAGGTGGTATCTTAGGGTGGTTTTGATTTGCATTTCCTTGACTGCTAGAGATGGTGAGCATTTTTTTCATGTACTTGTTGATTGATTGTCTGTCCTCCTCTGTGAAGTGTTTGTTCATGTCCTTGGCCCATTTGTTGATTGGGTTATTTGTTTTCTTTTTGTCTAATTTTTTGAGTTCTTTGAATACTCTGGATATTGGGGCTCTATCTGAAGTGTGAGGAGTAAAAATTTGTTCCCAGGATGTAGGCTCCCTATTTACCTCTCTTATTGTTTCTCTTGCTGAGAAAAAACTTTTCAGTTTAAGAAAGTCCCATTTGTTGATTCTTGTTATTAACTCTTGTGCTATGGGTGTCCTATTAAGGAATTTTGAGCCCGACCTCACAATCTGTAGATCAGAGCCAACTTTTTCTTCTATCAGACGGAGAGTCTCTGATTTGATATCTAGCTCCTTGATCCACTTTGAGTTGACTTTTGTGCATGGCGAGAGGAGGGGATTCAGTTTCATTTTGTTGCATATGGATTTCCAGTTTTCCCAACACCATTTGTTGAAGATGCTATCCTTTCTCCATTGCATGTTTTTAGCTCCTTTATTAAATATAAGATAGTTGTAGTTTTGTGGATTAGTCTCTGTGTCCTCTATTCTGTACCATTGGTCCACCCGCCTGTTCTGGTACCAGTACCATGCTGTTTTTATTACTATTGCTCTGTAATATAGTTTGAAATCTGGTATCGCTATACCACCTGATTCACACTTCCTGCTTAGAATTGTTTTTGCTATTCTGGGTCTTTTATTTTTCCATATGAATTTCACGATTGCTTTATCTATTTCTACAAGAAATGCCATTGGGATTTTGATTGGCATTGCATTAAACCTATAGAGAACTTTTGGTAATATCGCCATTTTGATGATGTTAGTTCTGCCTATCCATGAACAAGGTATATTTTTCCCTCTTCTGAGATCCTCTATTTCTCTCTTTAGGGTTCTGTAGTTTTCATTGTATAGGTCTTTCACCTCTTTTGTTAGGTTGATTCCCAAGTATTTTATTTATTTTTTTTTTGAGGATATTGTGAATGGAGTGTTTTTCCTCATTTCCGTTTCAGAAGTTTTGTCACTGATATACAGAAATGCCTTTGATTTATGCGTGTTGATTTTATATCCTGCCACTTTGCTGAATTCATTTATTAGTTCTAGTAGTTTTTTTGTAGACCCTTTTGGGTCTTCTAGGTATAGAATCATGTCATCCGCAAATAGTGATAATTTAAGTTCTTCTTTTCCTATTTTTATGCCTTTAATTTCTTTCGTCTGTCTAATTGCTCTGGCCAGTGTTTCGAGAACTATATTGAATAGAAGTGGTGATAGGGGGCATCCCTGTCTTGTTCCAGATTTTAGAGGGAATGCCTTCAATTTTTCTCCATTCAGAATGATGCTAGCCTGAGGCTTAGCATAGATAGCTTTTACAATGTCAAGGTAAGTTCCTGTTATCCCTAGTTTTTCTAATGTTTTGAACATAAAGGGATGCTGTACTTTGTCAAATGCTTTTTCTGCGTCTATCGAGATGATCATATGGTTCTTATCTTTAAGTCTATTGATGTGGTGAATAACATTTATTGATTTCCGTATATTGAACCATCCTTGCATCCCAGGGATGAATCCTACTTGATCATGGTGCACAATTTTTTTGATGTGCCTTTGTATCCGATTCGCCAGAATTTTATTGAGGATTTTTGCATCTAGGTTCATCAGAGATATTGGTCTGTAGTTTTCTTTCTTTGAGGTGTCTTTGTCTGGTTTCGGAATCAGGTGATGTTGGCCTCATAGAATGAATTTGGCAGAGCTCCCTCTTTTTCTATTTCCTGAAATAGCTTGAAAAGTATTGGTATTAATTCTTCTTTAAAGGTTTTGTAAAACTCCGCTGTATACCCATCCAGTCCTGGGCTTTTCTTGGTTGGAAGTCTTTTGATTGCTTCTTCTATTTCATCTATTGATATTGGTCTGTTTAAGTTGTGAGTATCCTCCTGACTCAGTCTGGGCAAATCATATGACTTAAGGAATTTATCGATGTCTTCAGTATCTTCTATTTTATGGGAATATAGGTTTTCAAAATAATTTCTAATTGTCTTCTGTATTTCTGTAGCGTCTGTTGTAATATTGCCTTTTTCATCCCGTATGTTAGTAATTTGAGTTCTTTCTCTTCTTCTCTTCGTTAGTATGGCTAGGGGTCTGTCGATCTTATTTATTTTTTCAAAGAACCAACTTTTTGTTTTGTTAATTTTTTCAATAGTTTCTTTTGTTTCAATTTCATTGATTTCTGCTCTGATTTTAATTAATTCTTGCCTTCTGCTACATTTGCTGTTGTTTTGCTCTTCCTTTTCTAGGGCTTTGAGATGAAGTGTGAGCTCATTTATTTGTTGGTTTTTCCTTTTTTTGAGGAATGACCTCCAGGTGATGAATTTCCCTCTTAAAACTGCTTTCATTGTGTCCCATAGATTCCGATATGTTGTGTCTGTGTTTTCATTTATCTCTAAGAGTTTTTTTATTTCCTCCTTTATGTCTTCTGTAACCCATTGATCATTCAGTAACGTATTGTTCATTGTCCATGTGATGTAGGATTTTTCCTTCCTTCTTTTATCATTGATTTCCAGTTTCATTCCATTATGATCTGATAAAGTGCATGGTATTATCTCCACCCCTTTATATTTACTGAGGGTTGCCCTATGGCATAATATATGGTCTATTTTTGAGAAGGATCCATGTGCTGCTGAGAAAAAAGTATATCCATTTGATGATGGTTGATATATTCTATATATGTCAGTTAAGTCTAGGTTATTGATTGTGATATTGAGGTCAATAGTTTCTTTATTCAACTTTTGTTTGGAGGATCTGTCCAATGGTGTGAGAGGTGTGTTGAAGTCACCCATGATTATTGTGTTGTGGTCTATTTGATTCTTGAACTTGAGGAGGGTTTGTTTTATGAACGTCGCAGCGCCATTATTTGGTGCATAAATATTGATAATTGTTATGTCTTGTTGGTGAATGGTTCCTTTTAACAGTATATAATGTCCTTCCTTATCCCTTTTGATTTACTTAGTCTTGAAGTCGATTTTATTCGATATGAGAATGGCCACTCCTGCTTGCTTACAAGGACCCTGTGCATGGTATATTTTTTCCCAACCTTTTACCTTGAGCCTGTGTATGTCTTTTCCAATCAGATGTGTCTCCTGGAGGCAGCATATTGTTGGATTTGTTTTTTTATCCATGTTACCAGCCTATGTCACTTTATTGGAGAGTTTAAGCCATTAACGTTTAGAGTTACTATTGATATATGGTTTGTACTTCCTGCCATGTTTGATTATTTATCTCTTTGTTTTTTCTAATTTAGTTTGTTTCTCCATGATTAGCTTTCCCCCCCCGTCCTCTATCTTTACCGAGGCACTTCCCGCTGATGGTTTTGGTTATTGTTTTTCATTTCTTCCTCATGTAGAGTTTTGCTCAAGATGCTTTGCAATGCTGGTTTTCTGGCTACAAATTCTTTTAGCTTTTGTTTATCATGAAAGATTTTTATTTCGTTGTGGTATCTGAAGCTTAATTTTGCTGGATACAGAATTCTTTGTTGGCATCCATTGTCTTTCAGTGTTTGAAATCCGTTGTTCCAGGATCTTCTCGCTTTCAGCGTCTGTGATAAAATCCGTTGTTAACCTTATTGGTTTACCCCTAAATGTAATCTGCCTCTTTTCTCTTGTAGCTTTTAATATTTTCTCTTTGTTCTGTATATTGGATATCTTCATAACAATGTGTCTTGGCGTTGGTCTACTGTGATTTTGTGTGCTCGGTGTCCTGTATGCATCTACAATTTGTATATCTGTTTCCTTTTTCATTTCTGGAAAGTTTTCTGTAATTATTTCATTCAGCAAGTTACTCATTCCCTTGGCATGAATCTCTGTGCCTTCCTCTATCCCGATGACTCGTAAGTTTGGTTTTTTTAAGTTATCCCAAATCTCTTGGATGTTTTTCTCGTGATTTTTTACCAGCCTATCTGAGTTGGCTAGACTCTTTTCAAGATGATATATTTTGTCTTCATTATCTGACGTTCTGGCTTCTACTTGCTCCACTCTGTTAGTGATACTCTTGATTGAGTTTTTAATTTGGTTTATCGTTTCCTTCATTTCTAGAATTATTGTTTGATTTTTTTATAATCTCTATCTCCTGATAAAGATGCTTAACTTCTTCTTTTATCTGTTTATGTAATTCATTTTCAATGTGATCTTTAAGGTTCCTTTCCATCTGTCTAAGGTGTTCCTTGAGTTCTTTATATGGCCATTTTTCTGATGACTCCATGTCCTCCTGAGTATTTAGGCTGTCCTTCATTGTTTGTACTCCTTTTCTTCCTTGCTTTTTTATGCTCATGATACTTCTTGTTCTGTTTGACTGCTGAGTTACTGTTTACTCTTATAAATTTATTTGATGCTTGGGAGGAGAGGTATTAGAAGGGAACGGAAGAAGTCACCAAAGAGAGTGAGTGTAGGCAGGTAGAATTCAAGAAAGGGGGAATAAGAAAATTGAAAAGAAATGAAAAGACAAAAGAAAAAAAGTGAAAAGAAAGAAAGAAAAAACGAAAAAATAAAAATTTAAAACCAAAAAAAAAATTATAATGATAATAAACAAATGGAAATTAAAGTTTAAAAAATAATAGTAATAATAATAGAATAAAAAGAATTAAAAAAAATTGAAACCATTAATAAGAAAGTTGAAGAACAACAACATGAACAACAAAATTGAAAATAAAATTTAAAAAAAATACCAATAATAATCATTAAAAAAAAATAATAATAAATGCAGGCATAGAGCTCAATTAACTTCTCTTCCAGTAGGTGGGAACTGGGCCAGGCTTCTCTTCTTGATGTGTGGGAACCAATTACTGTTCCTCAGCTCTTCTTCCCAGACTGTGCGGGTCTCAAATCCTGAGTGCCTAGGGCCTTCTCTTGTGGTTCCTCAAGCCAGGCCCCGCTCACCTGTGACGCTCACCACAATACTGGCTACACGCCGGGTCTGCTGCTCCTGGGAGCCCTGTTTTCATGGATGCCTGAGCACACCCTTTCTGTTTGCCTCCCTCAGACCCTGTGTTTGTAGGGCTTGGGGCTGAGGACCCCCAGCGAATTTGTTTGCCCTCAGGTAGCAACTCCCCTGGTAGCTGGTGCAAGGGACCTCTGTTGTCAGCAGAGGGATACCCTGGGTCTGACTATCATGCTCAGTTGGCTTTTACCTCTGTGAGTTCAGGTGGGCCGACTAGTTATTTCAGCCGGATCATTAGTGCTGAGTCACGAGAAGCAGGCGAACCAGAACTAGAATGCAGCCAATCCGGGCTCGGTGTGTTCTGAGAGGGGCAGACTGTTCGCCCGGGATCCCCTTCAGCTCAACAGTGCCTAGTGGTCCTGAGCAAGCAGTATTTTGACAGTTTACTTCTCCCTATGCTCACGCAGCTAAAGGGGTTAGAGACTTGATCTCTCTGCGTCCGCCGCCATGTTGGATCACTTAGATTTTAAATTGTCACTCATCTTATCAGCTGTTCCATTTAACTCAGCAGCTCACTCGCGTGGTGAAGAGTCTGCTCTATGGTGCTCCGCGGGAAGCGGCAGCGGTGGTGGCCCAGCTGTGGCCTTCGGGACCCCCGGGGAGGGGGTGCGGGCTGGGGGAGGGGAGGCAGCGCCTCGGGGCCTGCGCGGGCCAGGTACTGGACACGCGGGAGAGTGGGCGGGGTGGGGGAAAGAAATTGAGATCTAGATTTAGGGAGTGAGCGTGGGAGGAGAGACGGCGGGGGAGAAGCAAAGCGGAAAGGCGGAGAGGAGAAGGAGAAGGGGCCGAGGGAGCCAGGCAGCTCGGGGGCTGCAGCCTTACTGCTCGCGCAGAAGTCGTGATGGACTCACTCCACCTTGGCTGGAGTCGTGGCAGATTCACTCCACCTAGGCCCCTTTCTTGACACGGTGCTGAGTCTTTGTGGACAGATCTCCTTTAATGATCTTTACTTCATCTTTTAAGACACGGCAACATACTCTGCGGGCACGGAGCACGGAGCGGCTTACTCACTTCCCGCTGCCATCTTCCCACCTTGGTGTAGATCTCAGTGGGACTTCCAAATATGATACTGCCAGTTCCCGTGTGGAGTCCTATTTTCTCCCATATTGAAGTATAACACCAGAGAAGCATGCCAGGTTTTATTTAAAGAATAAAACAGTCTTCTCTTGGACGAAGAAGGGGACCTAAAAGTAGGAATCAGTGGGATGAGGAAGTCCTATCCGTTTTATATCTAAAGTTTTCTTTGACCCTCCACATTCCTCTCTTTTATGTTGTTCTTTCCCTCTTTCTGCAAGCCTAATGGGGTGGCACAGATTCTTAACATGGCCATAGTTACTTGTAAATCATGCCACAGCACTGAACAAGTGAGATAGAATGGCTCAAAGCTGGCATGCCATGATGTATTTGTGATTCAGACATAATAGATTATATTTTGAAGGCAACTTAAAGGCATGGTCTGCTTAAACTATAGCAAAGCTGGTGGAGATCTGCTGAGTAGATAGAGCTGAGCAAATCCCTAGGGAGGTGTCTCCTTCAGGGTTTGACTTTGAAACTCACTATACTAATAAGTCACATCATTTTTATGTGTCCTGCATACTAACTTCATGAGAAAGTAAAGGACATGAAAGTAAACTGGCATTTATGATATGTTCACAATTTTAATTTGTGGAACCACCTTGGAGTCAGCATTCACATCTTCCAGTGAGTCTCCCACCATTCACGTGCAAGTCTGCTTTTATAATTGTAGTGATTTATTGTAATATTGAGTAGGTAGTCAGAATCATTTATGAAATTATTAAGTAAATTCTAAGAAGTTAGAGAAGTGTTTAACATTTTATAGTGCTATCCTAGATGGCTTTTTTATTTTTAAAATAACATCTCATTGCTTAAAGGAGAAGTTTTAGCTATTTGTCCATTTTCTTTTTGTGGAAATGTTTAACTATGCTGGGTAAGTAATTTTTATTGTAATGTTCTCTACTGATTTTATGAAGATCTTTATTAGTGATATTTTAGAAGAGTTACCTTTGTAACATGGAAAATAATTTTGTTTGTATTTTTGGAAAGCTAATTTATATTGCTAAAATATGCACAAATCTGCAATATGTGAGAATATGTGAAGAATTTTTCCTTTCATTGAAAAGTTAGCATATAAAAATTCAGTGGACACATTCTCAGCCTTTAAAGTATTACTTGAAAATACCAAATCTGTTTTAAATTTCTTATAAGCCTTTGTAAATTCTTTGCTTGGATGATTTCCCTCCCACCCCCTTTTTAGCTGTGGTTTACGGAAACCTCAATTATTCTTCTAAGTTATGAGGAATAAGAGTGAGTGCTTCTTTCTCAAAATATTCTTCTAGAGAAGAAAGTAATTTAAAGAAATGTGAAGCAGAAGTTAATTTATTTCCTGGAAACTTCATATCAGTTCAAGCCTATCCAGTTACATTGGACCCTATCTAATTATCATAATTTTATTTATGTGCGTGACTATAAATTTACATAAAGTAGAAAGATGAAAATATGACAAATTTTTAAGTACTAGAGAGGAGAAAGCAGATTGGATATAAGAAGTAAGGAGTTTGCTAATCAGTTATACATTTCAAGTGGTGAAATATTAATAGAAGACACCTTTAATAATATGAAGAGGTGACATGAAAGAAAATAGTGACTTAAAAGAAATTTCTGTATTCTCCAGACTGTCACTCTATTTCTATTCTATTTTAATGTTCCATATGACTTCCATTCTGTACTTGTGTTTATATTTTCTGGACTTCTTTAGATTATACTTTTTGTTATTACCATATAGAATCAAAGCAAGGGAACTTTTGAGGAGGGTTTGTGTGTGCATGTGTATTTTTGTGGATACTTTCATGTTGAAGGTAAGGAATGTGTATGGTTCTGGCTGTTTATCTCTTCGGTGTTCAGGGGATTGCTTAAAATAATTCAAATTTATTTCTCGGTAGATATTCCTGAATTCATTTGGAACTGACTTGGGTGTAGAACAAAAGTTGCTAAATACATGTTATACTGGAAGAACAGAATTTGCAAGCTAAGGGATTTTGGGAAAATGTGGGGGGTTTTTGTAACTAGGATAATCAGTTTGGAACGTATATAATGCTTATTTTTAGGTCGGTTAAACCTTTAACGTTATTTTGTTTTAATTTAAGACAATAAAAACATGATGCGTGTGAATTTATTTTAAAACCTTAAGCTACCTTCTAAAGGTTCTTTACTTGAGAAGTAGCCAAAATATGAAAATAGAAGTAATTTTTTAAAAAGCAAAAAATTCTTAAAAATCAAATGTTAATTATATTTAGGGGATTAGTGACTTGTACACATCCACCAAATAGAGGAAAATTTTCATTTCAAGAGTATTGGCTAAATATAGTTAGATAAGAGTAAGAGGTTCTGGTGTGCTGTTGCATAATGGGATGAGTATAGAAGATGATAATATGTATTATATATTTCAAAAAGGTAGGATAAAGAAATGATAGGAGATAGATATGTCTATTTAAATATAAACATTATATAATGTATACATATACCAAAGCATCATTCCCCATAAATGAGTATAATTTTTATGTTTTATGTCTCAGTTTAAAAAATATAAATTAAGCTGGGCATGGTTGTCTGTTATCCCAGCAACTCACTAGGCTAAGACAGGAAGATAGCAGGTTCCAGGCCTTACGCAGCTTAGTGAGACCCTGTGTCAAAATAGAAAATAATGGAGGATGGAGATGTGTCTCAGTGGTTGAGCACCCCGGGTTCAATCCCACACACACATAAATTTAAAAAGTATTGGGGGTAGGAGATTTCATCTCCATTAAAGAAGTGTTTCACAAAATAATTCACAACATTGTATATGTATTTTCTGTCATATGTAGCTTATTTATTTAGCCTTCTTCAAAATAAATTCAGTGGTTTTTTTTTTTTTTTGGTTTTTTTTTTTTTTTTTTGGTGTGTGTGAATTTAGTTAAACTATACCTCTCCTGTTAATCCTAAAAGAACAGATTTAGTTATATTTACTGTGACCTGAAATGGTATAATTTCAAGAGAATTTTGTCTTCATCTTACTGCATGAATGCCATTCTTCTTCCTAAAGCCTGACATTGTTTTAAAAAGAGGCGATAACTTTTATTTTGTAGTTAGATGTTTCTGGTGGTACTAGGGATTGAACCCAGGATCTTGTACATGCTAGCCAAGTACTCTACACTGAGCTACATTATCAGCCCCCAACTAG
The DNA here is from genome assembly GCF_964194105.1 of Spermophilus citellus. Lineage (NCBI taxonomy): Eukaryota > Metazoa > Chordata > Mammalia > Rodentia > Sciuridae > Spermophilus > Spermophilus citellus. Next base: position 114,604,492 of record NC_138192.1, on the reverse strand, counting down.
AGATTTTTTAAGAAGGCTTTAAGAATTGACCAATACTGAAAGAAAGAAAGAGGGAGGGAGGGAGAGAGGGAGGGAGGAAGGAAGAAAAGAGAGAAATAAAGATGTCAGATATCTTTGCATATTATATTAAGGTCTTAGTTTGGGGAAAAGGAACAGTAGAAATTTGGCCTAGTTTAGCTGAGTGGTGGAATGTGTGCCCAGCATGTGTGAGGGCTTGGGTTCAATTTTTCAGTCCTTCCCCCCACCAAAAAATAAAGAAAGAAAGAAAGAAGAGTGAGATGAGATATTCCCTGAGATTAATTCTTTCAGTCTTAATTTATTTACCAGGGTTCACTTTCATTGGAGGTTGGCAACATAGTTTCCAAGCTATGTCATTTATTTTTTTCGAAAGATGGCTTCTTAGTTCCATTCACTTATATTCGGATTTAGTTAGATCAGGATACATAAGACACAGAAAGTTCAAAATTGGAAAGGGATTTAATTTTAATATCATTTAACAATGAAAAGTACCTTAATAACTTAAAGATAGAATTAGTATTGTCTGCCTTTAATTTGTTTTCCTTGTCTTGTGCCTTAATTTAATTCACCTATTCTTGATTTTATTCATCTTTTTCAAAAACAGGCTTTGATTACAAAAATGTTTTTCTTATTCATATCTTTTTTTCCTTTTTTCTCCACTATATCCATGAGCTGATGTTATAAAATAATTGCATATACTTCCAGAGTGTTGAAATAAGGATTGAAAACCTTTTGTGTAGTAGGAAAGATTTTGTAAGGAATATCATAGATTTGTCAAAATTTATTTTCTGCAATTCAGTTAATTGATAATGGATGATGATTTTAAATCTTGAACTTGGGAATAAACATCGAATGTTTATTTCATGTGTTGTTTTGAATATGTTCTTCTGATCCCTTTTCTGCCATTTTAAATAGCTACTGCTTCTGCCATGAAATACCTCTAAGCAAATAAGGTGAATATAAACTAAATTAATGTGTTAGGATAAATAAAGTAAGTGCCAATAAAGTAACAGATTTTAGCAGTTTAACATTGGCTTCACTCAGTACCTTTCTTGGCCATAAATAGTGTTTGTTTTAAATAATACTCAGATATCATTTTCATGTATGCGCAAAAAGGATTTTTGCACAAATGAAATGACAACTTTAAAAACTTCATCATGATCAGATGATCTTTGGCCAGGATTATTTATATAGTATCTTGAGATGAATTTTGAATATGGGTTGCTAATAAAAATTTTGTATTCCATATTCAAGGATAGACAGTATAATGCAATATATTGGTACTATTCATACATGCATAGCCTAATATTTCTTAGTTCTTGAGCAATAGATAGTAGAGAAAAGATTTAAGCTTAACTTTTTCTTGAAGAAGATGGAATCTTTAAAAAAACAAAAAGCCCAAAACCCTAAGTATCTTCCTTATGTTCTTGATACCTTTTTCCCTCCCAGCAATACTGGGGAATTGAACCCAGGGCCTCCTGAATGCTTGGCAGTCACTGTACCACTGAACTACACCCCCAGTTTTTGATATTTTTTAATGTTTTTCTTTTTCATTGTTCTACTAGGGTGATGTTCCTTCTGTTGAATACCTCTTGCAAAACGGAAGTGATCCGAATGTTAAAGACCATGCTGGATGGACACCATTGGTAGTTTTCTAGTTTGTTTTGTTTGTTTCTGGTGCCGGGTATCTACTTTTTTTTATTCTTCTTCTCTTTATGTTCATAGTTCTTAAAGTTTATAGTTTTATGATGTCCATATATCAGCCTCTGCCATCTCTATACTCATTTTAAACTGAAGAATTTATGTTTTTATTAAGTATAAAAAATAATTATTTTCCATCTTAACTTTTCAGTTTTGACAGACAAGAAATTGGCTGCCTTTTAACTACCTTTAAATTTAGGAATCCAGTTATACTACATTGCTGAATTTAACTAATGTATAGAGTTAATGAACATCAGGATTCGTTCTATAGCATAGCATGTCACTGGAACCTAATTAAGTGTCTTAAGTCTTTACTTGTTATTACTATAAAAGCAATGTGAAGAATACTTTGGAAAAAGAATGGTAAAAAAACTTGGAAACAATTGCTATATGCATTAATTACATTAAGACAAAAGCATGATATTTGAATGAAAGCATAGAGTGTCAGCAAATGAGGGTTTTTCTTTATCCTTTAAACAAGAAGTTAAGCACAGAAATTAGGAGGCTGTCATTAGGCTAGATGCAGAAAAGGTTGAAAGGTATATATAATGACTTTTCCTTAGCAAATTCTTAAACTGGGAGGGTTTAGTCTGGATCACAGTCACTTTATTGTTTAGAATCCAAAGGCTGGCTAAACTTTTCAAAGAAAAGTTATTTATTTATTTATTTTTAATGCCACTAAGGCAAATGGTAGTAAAGGTCAGTGGGTAATTTCAAGGATCTGAAGCCTAGTTTGAGTTCCTTTTTCCTAGTTACAGACTTAGACATGTTGAATGTAGTGTTGCCTATTATGAATTGATATGTGCTAAAGAAAGCACAATATACCAGAGATTATGAGAATACAATATAGTGAAATTTTTGGAAGCTCATTAGACATAAAGAAAGATTTGCATGTAATATATCTTTGAATATTCCATTGTTAGCAGTTCTGTTATTTATTTAGTAAGCTGTTTTGAAAGCCTACTGTGTTAGTTCTGATATCACTGACACCAGCCATCCAACAACCTCTAACTTTAGCAGAGAACTTGTCTTTTAAATAACTCTTAGGCCATTCACTCTACTGGGTGCACGTGTCTGTGTGCTGGTCTGCCATTTAGTATTGACCTGATACAGTGCATTTTCTTCAGCCTTAGAGAATTTCAGATTTTATACATGCTCTGGTTGTTAAATACCAGGTCTTTTTTCCTTAATGCTCTAAAAGTATTGTGGAACAATTGAGGAGCTATAGTTGGTTTAAAGCTGCATTGTCTTTAAAACAACAACAACAAAGAAGAGTGCTTTACCCATGGCTCTTCTTTTCTGTGAATTGCACAGATTTTTGATTACCACATATCTCACCACAAAGATGATTTATTCACAGTGAGTTTTACTCTTCCATCAACCCTATAGTCTGTATGAGTATTTAGGTAAGGATAAGTTTACTGACTGAGGTTTCCATTTATTTCTCTAAGTATGGTGGTATTATATTATCCTTCACTTTTCCTCATCCTTCCCCCTGCCCCCACTTTTTTGTTGTTGTTGTTGTTGTTGTTTTTAACTGAATTAGCACGAAGCCTGCAACCATGGGCACCTGAAGGTAGTGGAATTGCTGCTCCAACATAAGGCATTGGTGAACACCACTGGCTACCAGAATGACTCACCACTTCATGATGCAGCCAGGAATGGGCACGTGGATATAGTCAGGTTGTTACTGTCCTGTGGAGCCTCCCGGAATGCGGTGTAAGTAGTCCTCTTAAAAATTGTTTTTAAATTGACTTGTATTCTCAAATCAAGGTACATGATGAAGCAAAGACTGTTCTACCCAAGTTGATGTTTTCCTCTCTTTTCTAAAAGTAGAGTTAGATGTGACCATTAGGTTCCATATTTCAAATCAGCATGTGTGCTCTTTTTCTTGATGAGACTTTACATACTGGAGATTTGCTATATTTTTTCAGAAACAGTTGCCAATAGTTTCCATTTTGGAAACTTTATTTTATGGGCAAATTCTCTTAGTGTTTATATTCTGTAGATTGATTCATGCTTATTTATAAAAATTTATAGACTTAATTATTTTTTTGTGCTCTCAGATTCATTAGAATTAGTTTAAATATTTCATTTCTTCATGCCTTTTTCTGCATATTTAGTATAACAACAGTTAAAATATATAAGATTTCAGATATTAGGCAAGTGCAGTAGAATTATTTCCTAGATTTTTCACATTATTCAAATGAGGCTCTGAGTAAATTGTTTTGCAGTGTCAGGGCACAGAGGCACATTAGTGAATGCTGGCGGCTGCATTTTAAAATTGCTATTGTCAAGAGTATCACAAGCAAATGCCGTATGTAGATTTTATATCTTTAATCTGTAACTTGGCTCATTTCTCCCTATATATTATTTTACTCTTTTCAGTTAATTAGGTAGTTGAAATGAAAATGTCAGAATTGCCTCTCTGTGCCCCAGTTGCTTCTATAGGTTTTGAAAGAGCACACAAAAGTCAGGCTTACCCAGTTTACAGAGGAAAATAAGAATTGGAAAATATAGAGCTTCTAAGTTGTAATATTTTATAGGTAACAATTTAACATAATTGAAAAACAAAATAATAATGCAAGAATGTACCATACCTTAGTGCTGTTAGTTTCAGTAAGTGTGTCTAATCTCCTTTATTTCTTTTCACAAGTCATAAGATACTTGGGGGTTGGGGCATACTCAAGGGATATGGAGATATATATATATATATATATTTTTTTTTTTTTTACTTTTTTTTCTGTGTGTGTGTGTGTGTGTGTGTGTGTGTGTATACATGAATCTAATAGAGATATCTATGTCTATATAAGGACCTAACAGATTTGACCCTCCTGAGGGTGTAGCAAGCCATTTGATAAAGCAAATGGTTTCTTGGGTCAGGTGAAACTGAATAGTTTCCATCCTGGGGTTCTTAAATCAGCCATGACTACTATAATGAATGGAGCACTGGTCAGGGTGTTAGGGAATCCAGCTTTTATTTGTGACTCCATTATTGACTTTATAGCCTCAGGCAGGTTAATTTCTATGCCTTGGTGTCCTCACCTATAAAACATGGGTGATGCCTGCTGCTTTTCTATTTCTTCAAAGCATAGTGAGGATTAATGAGCCAAAACACAGAGCCTGTCTTTGTGGTTTGTACACCATGATTCTTCATTGTAGTATGAGGACTTATTAATATACAAGGAGTGGGTATGAGACAGTGAATGAGCCTGCCTTCACAGGTGTCTTCTCAGAGAGGACAGGCACTTGTTTTAAATATACTTACCTAAAGAAGTGACAGACTTAGGTTTATGTATAGCCCAGCACTGTCCAGTAGTCCTTTCTCTGGTGATGGAAATGTTTATATCAATGCTGGGCATTCAGTAGCTAGTAGCCATCTGTAGATATAGAACACTTGAAAATTAGCTATCACTACTGAGAAACTGTACTTTAAAGTGTATTTAATTTTTAATTAAATAGTTACATGTGATACAGTTGGGAAGAGGGGTTTATTTAACAAAAGAAGATAGGATTGATACTGGATAAAAAGGTCTCAGTCAAAAGTCAGATGCAGTTGTTAATGTAGTTCTTGGGCATAATAGTATGGTCTCTGTTTCTAAACATTGTTATATATTTTGTAGACTGTTGATTATCATTCTGAAATACTGTCCCTGTGGTTTTTTGCTTTTTGTTTGATAGTAGTTCTTGTTCACCTAATTGGTCTTACCAGTGTCCTGCTGGCCTCCTCCTTTTCAGATTGTTCTTCTTTAATTCATTACCCATTCTGCTGCCTGAGTATTTTCAAAAAATACAAGTTCTGTCAGATTAAGTATTTGCTTAAAACTCTTCGCTTCCTCCCTCATAATGTTTTTAAAATAAACTTTAAACTCCAAAGTATGATTTTTAAGACCCTGTGTGGTCTGGCACTACTTACCTCTTCAACTTTGTCTGTCTTACCACTGAACCTCTTGTCCCCCTTTCCTATAAGAATTTTTTTTCACTAGCCTTTCTGAATTTTTATTTCCTTAAAATGTGCCAGGCTATTGTGGAAAAATGAACAAACAAAAAAAGCCTTTACATATGCTTTTATTTTTTCCTCTGGAGTATTCATTTTGGTAATAAATTTCTCATTCTTTTGAGTTTCATCTCAGATAGCACTTCCTTTTGGTTGCTTTTCCTGATTCCTCATGTTTGTCTATAGTGGTTCTCCCTGGTCACACAGTTTAAGTGCTGGTGTGTTTACTTTATATTATCTTCTTTTTAGATTGCATGTTTTATTGATCAGGGATCATGTTTGCCCTTCCAGGCTCAGCCAAATGCCTAATATAGTCTATACATACAATTTTGTATGGAGAAAATCATCAAGTGTTTGAACAAATGGAGATGTGGTATACTTTTTCCTCTTTTGATAAAAAGTCAGATGAGATAAGAGAGAAATTGCCTCCTTTTGCTACCAGCTTTACTGTAAGTGTGACAAATATGTTGAAAACCAAGTTTCTATAAGTAATACTCTTTTTTTAATAGTAAAGGATCTGGTTCCTGGTTCTTGTTTGAATAAATATCATGTGTTCCCAAGGAGAATTCTTCCTCTCTTGCCCTTCTGGCATTGTGGTATGTTATCTTTTGGGGATTGTGACTGCCCGAGGCAATTCTTGTAGTATTATAACTTTTAAGGCCATTTTATCCCCCTCTCCAATTTGCCAGTATTCTCAAGTTTAAAAAATATTGTACTAGGATTTTGGTTGAAATTGAGTAGGAATATAGATTGCAGTGGATTATTAAGGTTACTTTTTCATTCAAGACCCTCGTATGTTTTAGGTCTTCTGTTTCATATATCTTACAAAGTTTTTAATCTTTTGTATATGTGTGTGTGTGTGTGTGTGTGTGTGTGTACAGATACACATAACTATTTTTTGAGGTTATTTTAGGTATTTAGTTCTTTTGATGACCTAGTTAATTTAATGCTTTATTAATAAATATAACTTACTCCTGATATATAGGAAAACTATTGATTTTAGTCCCTTTTCTATCCAGCCAACACCTTATATTAAGAATATCATTATGATTTATTAATTTTCATTTCTTACTACAATTGTCCAAGCATATAGAAGAATTATTGTTAAATAATGGTGATAGCTTGTTTGTTTTGTCCTTTTTGTAAATTCTGACTGTAGGTTTACAATCAATTTGACATTGATATTATAAATATTGAAGTTTTTTATTGTTCTGTGGAAGCTTCCTTCTAGTTGTTTACCATTATTTTAATAAGTCTGTATTTTATTAAATGACTTTCATATTATATGAAATGATCCTGTACTTTTTGTGTGGTGATGTCACAAATACATGAGACCCCATCTCATATATTTAATGTTGAACCATTCTTGAATTCTCAAGATAAACTTGGTGTGGTATATTGTTGTTATTCTTATCATCATAACTATTCTTTTTATTTTATTTTTTTCTCTTTTTCCTTTTTTGAGACCGGTTCTCATTATGTTGCTGAGACTAGCTTCAGATTCCTAGTTGCCGAGCCTGGCTTCAAACTCTTAGGCCCAACTCTTCTCCTGCCTCAGCCTTCTCAGTAGCTGGGACTGTATGCATGTACTATGGCACACAGCTTCTTCAAACAAATATGTATGTCAGTTCACTAGGAGTTTTGCATAATTATAAGTTAGAATAATTTGAGATTTTTCATGTTTTGCCTTCAGATTTTGATATCAAAATTATACTCTTATTTTTTTAAAAGTAATCAGAATGCTTCCAGTCTTTTTTCTTCTGGATCATGAATAGAGTATCTTGCAGAAATAAGCTTGTACCCTGAGGTGGTACAACATTATCTATTTTGATAACTTACATATTATATGCTTTTTAGAGATCTCTCCAATTTTGTTATTAGTGGTATTACTCTGAAATACCAATTAACTAATAGAGGAATCAGGCATTAAAGAGAAGATGGACTTTTTTTTATCCCACTAAGTTTATGCTTACATAGTTCCTGTGGGACTATAAAAACAAACTGCCTGTTTTGCAGTTTTATCTGAGGCTATGATTTTTCAGGAGGATGCCCAAGAAGATTATTGTGCTGGTGGTTAGCACTGAACATAGCAATGAAACAGGGTCTGTAAGGAAATACCATCCCTGTTTTATTTCCCACATGTATAATGTTGACATCACAAACCCTTAAAACTTGAAATCTTTCTTTATGTATTTTTTAATCAGATGCTGTGGTAGTCTTTTTGTATACTGAATGCTAAAACAATATTGTTTCTGTTTTCACATATTTCAGGGCCCTGTAGCTAAAGTATTTTTTTGATTTTTGTTACACCAAATATATAAGAAAGCAATAATTCTGCTGAAAGCATGTTTGATAAAAGGACCATATCCTCACACCATATGAAGATTTTACTCAGTATTTGGTACATGGTCTTCTTTTACCTAACAATGGGGATACATTCTGAGAAATGGCCTTGTTAAGTGATTTCATTGTTGTGTGAGCATCCTGTCCTACATAAACTAAGATGGCTGTGACATCATTAGGCAGTATAATCTCACAGGACCAGTGTTATATATGTGGTCATTTGTTGACCAAAATGGCATTATGTAGTGCATTTCTGTATTTTCATTAAACTTTACAACTTTTCTGCTGCTGTATGAATTTTAGTTTTAATTATTTCAGTTAGAGGTAAACCAAACTATAGAAAGGAGTAAAATTTTTGTAATATAGTTCTGGGGGAGAGAGAAGGAAAAAAAAAAAAAGACAAAATCCAGCCTCCAGTTATTTTAGATGTCTTTAGGAGAGAGAAAAACTTGTTAGAAGAGGACTGGGGGAGCCAGATTAGAAAATTTTAAGGTTCTGGAATTAGATTGTAATGAGTGATGCTCAGACCACATGACCCTGATAGTGGAGGCAGTGCTTAAGAACTGTCTTTTCAGTAGTGTTTTATAAAATGTAAATATAACTGAGAACCTTTTTGTAGCCCAGAAAGTGGGGAGAGTCAACAGCTCAGTGATATATTTAGGTAACTGTTAATGGAAGACCAGATATTAAATAAAAAAAAAAAAGAAAGAATGGAATATTATCACTGCAAAGCCAATTGAATTAAAAAACTTCTTGAGTATAGGGAGGAAATTTTGAAATCTTATAAGGCATGATATCCAAGAATTAACCATATATAGCACAAATTAAAAATATAGTCGACACTCTTTATTTGCCATCTTCATTATGTAATTTATAGGTTCTCAGTGATGTCTTCCCAACCCAGTTTTTTCCCTTAGAGGCTATGCTCGGATGTTGAATTTTTTTATTGCAAGGTTTTGGGGCCCTGAGTCGTTATGGAGGGAATGACCATGCAGTACAAAGTCATGTCTTTATTTCAGATTTTATCTTTTTTTTTTAATTAATTTGAACATTTTTCCATTTTACTGTGAAGTCACACTTTAATAGCTTTTAATGTATTTTCAGCTTTTGTTATGTAAACTTTTTAAATAATGCTAATTCATTTAACTCTGAATTTACTTGTTTTTTGCTCAAGTAATTTGCCTTTCTGAGCTAAGAATTCATTGCCCAAGAGTTCTATTTTAATCTCAGATATTGAGAAAAATTTTTATATCTTTTATAATATTTATTATCTGGGAATTTTTGTATTGTTAACTGTTCAAAGTCTTGTTGGCCATCCGTCTGCCCCACTTCTTTATGTATATCCCAGTGCAAACCCAGGACTAAAGTTCTCACCCTTGTGGAAAATATCAAATGCTTTTTTTTTTTTTTTTTTTAAATAACAGCTATGTAGGATTTAGAATTTGGTATTTGGTCTGCTATTAACAGACTTTTCCTTGGCAAAACATTGAATTCTTAGCTAGAAAATATTATATGGATCATTGGACCTATTAATTGTCTTCCTGTGCTAGTTAATTCTCTAAAAAGTGAAATCACCTACAACAAGGATAATTTATGTTTTACAGCTTTAAGAAAACATGTTAACTTTTTTCAATGATTGTACTTTTTTCTGTTCATAATAGGCAAAATGACTTGAAAAATTAAATCTTTATATTTGCAATTTTGTACTTGTTCATAAAGGATTTCATTTATGGACCATGTTGGCTTTCTGTCATGGGTGACGGGTTTAGCATTAGTAAAAATGCCTTTTTTGTATTTGCTTTTGCAGATTGGATGATCTGTGTGTTTGAGTACAAGTTTAAATTTGTACTTTTCCCTTTTTACTTGTGGTGTTTTTCACTCAGTGCACAGTCGCAAGCAGTTTCTACTGTGTCATTCCTGTAGGGAAAAGGACGTTGAAGGGTTTTACCTGCATTGTGAACTTTGCCCTTGGGGCAAAGTTGAAACATTCAGCTTAACCCTTCCTTTCCATCAGTCTTGGTGAACAGAAAGAATCCTGTTAGGAAAAGGATTTTCATTTACCTCCTTACACTCTTTAGATTGTACCAAACAGAAAATGAAATTTTATTCTCATTGTAATATTCAGAACACATGCTTCTTTACTTTTCCCTTACTAAACATGCAAATTATCATTATAAATCCTACATGAAGTATATCGTAAAATCGAGGGAAATGATATACTTCAGATATAACTTACTATGTTCCCTTACTTTCCTTTTTAATCTGTCTTCTAAAAATGCACTTTGACAATGTTAAGGCAGTTACTCAGACAATATGTCTGCCAAGCACTGTTTTAAGTGGTTTTGATGTATTAATTCATTTCATCCTTGTAATTTTAGAAAATAGGCTATATTATTATTTCCATTTTACAGATGAAGAAACAGAGGCACAAGAGGCTTAAATGATTTGTCTAAGGTCACATAGCTTTTGATTGGCAGAGCTGGAATTTAAGTTTAGGCAGTCGGGTTCTGCAACCCCTGCACTTAACCAGCGTACTCTGTTAGTGCCTTCTCTCCTGCTTATGGCTGCTTAGGAAACTGTTCTGAGGTGGAAGTTCAGTTCTTGAACACCACCCCTTTGTTTTTACATAATGTGGCTGCAGCTTACAATCCAGAACGCCTCTTTACCCATCACCCCATTCATTCCCTGTGGTGCATGTCTTACTCTCTTTCTTCACTTTCTCTTTTCTTATCTTCTGTTTCTGATTTACTGTGCTACCTTGCTTAAAGGCCTTCACATACACTTTTCTATTCTTATTCTACCTTCTCTTCATTCCCTTTTCAGACCTTGGAACCTTCACCAGACTGCAAAGTCCCTTCTGTTTGCTTTTCTCTATTTTGCCCATTGAGCTTTGTGAAGGTAGAATAACCTTTTATCTCATTGGTTCTTTAGAGCCTGGAAGAGTTCTTGGTACATTAAAAAAAAAAAAAAAATAGCTATTGAAATTGAATGCATGAATATTTTCCAAGCTGATTACAGACCATATGTAAAGAAGTGGAATAGATAAGAGTCCTGAGGTTGTAAGAATTACTTACAATTGAGAGACAGTGGATGGACAGCATTGAATCTTACTGGAAAGAACAAGAGCATGTTATCTTAGTCTAGTCATTGGAAACTGTTCTTCTCTATTTTCCTGTCTATAAAATAAGGGGCTCCTACTGTGATGTAAAGTCTCTTCAGTGTAACACTGTATCTTGTGAATCAGTGCATGCTGAGAAGTCTACATCAAATTGCTCTCTGGACCACAATGGTTTGTTCTGTTATGGCTGTGATTATTATAGATTAGAGTATATATATGTATTAAAATTAATTTTTAAAGTGCCATGTTTTCTGCTTTATTAAATTATTTGTCATGCAGCATAGTTTTCCTTCTAATGGATCTAAATGCCTATGCTGTGTTATCTAATTTTGTATTTGTTTATACAGACTATAGAGCCTATAATAGCTATAGTAAATGATTTATATTTGCATGTGAAAGCATCTCACCCGCAGTGATTAATGATTAGGAAACCATGTTTTAAAATGTGAATATGAATACAGAAAATGAGAGTTGTGGAAAAATTCAAATATAAGTTAAAACATATTCAATTAAAAATACTGTGTAATGATTTGGTGTCATATTGAAATTTCACATCTTTCTTCATTGAATTCAGTAGCTTTTGATACTGTATCCATGTGCCTAATGTGAGTTCTGAGTCATTTATTTTCATTAACATTGTGTATCATTAAGGATGTTAAAACAATTATTCCACCAGTACATCCATTTTGTTAAGAATCAAGTCACACATTTTATTTACTTAGACCCATCTGCATTTATTTTACCAGTAACATATTTGGTCTGCGGCCTGTGGATTATACAGACAATGAAAATATGAAATCATTATTGCTGCTACCAGAGAAGAATGAATCATCCTCAACTAGCCATTGCTCAGTTGTAAGTATAGGTTTAGCTTTGGGATATTTATATCTTTTATTGAAATTGGTTATGAAAGGAACATAATGGAAAAATTTCCAGTTAGCAAATGGCTTTCATTCACCAAACAATTATTGAGCACTTCCTTAGTATTAGCTACGGTGGATTCAGAGACAATCAGAGTAAGACTATCAAGAAATATTTATTGAACATTCTCTGTACTTAAGGCAGCATTCATACAACAATGAATATGACTGATATAACCCTTACTTCAAAGAACTTGCCTGCTAGTGAGAAGCAGAAAAGAGACAGATTGAATAGATAAGTTCAGGGCACTTACCTGCTAGTGTGAGATAGAGAATAAAGATAGACTGTGAATGTGTAAATATTGTAAGTATTATGGGGAAGGGAATCTGTAGTAGTGTACACCAATTTTATATCAAACAGAGTAGGTTGTTGGATATGTGATTTTGGAGCTAAGGAGAGAGGTACAAGTGACAAAGATACAAGAGATAAAGTAGAAAGAACGCCTTTTCCTTAGGAACCCACAACTAAGTAGGGAATACAGATATAAAAATTTTACTACACATTGTAATAAATTTATAATAGAAGCACTAAAAATGTACAATAGAATCATAGAGAACGTAAAAGAAAACTTCAGAAGGGTTCAGGAAGAACTTCACAGAGAAGATGACAGAAGTTGTCTCAGTCTTCAAGGTAAGAGTTTTAGCAGGCTATCTGTTAGAATGCTGTTAGATACAAATATTAGAAAAACTTTACATAAATGATTAAAGTTTTTAATTTATTATCTTAAAGGTGATCCCACCATAGGCTAGCTCTGATTGTTTTACACAGCAGTTAAGGACTGTACCAAGGACCCAAATTCTTTCTATTTGCTTTGCCATCCTGTATTTGTAAGCTGTGTCCCCTTAGTGGTCATAGGATCATCACCACAATTTCAGATGTGACAGTGGCCACCTGTAAAAGAGTCACTAAAACTTTTCCCAGGGATCTTGTTGTTAATTTCCCAGTGTCTGATTTGTCAGAAGCAGTACTAAATTTGTTTTGACATACCTTGGGCTTGGAAATAGGGTCAGATCTTAAAAGGTCCATACCTGGACTTTTGGTAGTATGGAAGCAGTGAGGAATGGGTTTTGTCTGGACAACAACGTTGTTCACTTTTATTAGTCTTAACATCGTGAAGAAAGCAGTTCAATTTTAAAGAGCAACTGCTAGGAGGAAAGGAGACATAAAGAACCTTAGAAATTCAAGGCACTGTACAGTGTAGGGTGAGAGGAACTAAGGTTTGTTAAAGTGAAATTTGGGCTAAAGAACTGGGTTGGGATCAGCCTGTGAAAGGCCTTGAATTTCTTGATAGGGACTTTAGACTTACTGGGGACCTTTAGTGTGTTTAACTGGAATGGGGTGGTCTGGAGGACCCAGTTGTGAGAAGGAAGAGATTGAGGCTGACAGAGAGACTGTTGTGGTAGAGTTCAGGTGTGAAATGGTGAAGCCTGGAATTGAGGGTGGTGGTAATAATGTGGAGATGGAGAAAAGAAGGAGTTTGAGAGAGAAAGAAAGAGTTGGTGGACTTGCTGTATCTTGGTAACTGCTCAGATGAGGGAAGGGGATAAACTGAAGGAAACACCATTCCCAGGAGACTTCCTGTCTAGGAAGGGCAATGGATTAGTGATTGATGCCTTGTTGAAATTACAGAGATGGCCGAGGTAGTTACAATTTGATGTGGTCATAGGTTCCATCACAGGCTAGTTTCTTTTATAGTTGCAAGCTCTTTATCTTCTGCTTTAGACTGCAACCTTATAAATGTGCTCCAAATTATAGTTTTGGAAATGAGCTAGAAGAGAACCTAGAAGTCAGCAGTTTAATTTATTCCTTTTACAAATGAGAAAACTGAGACCTAGAGAGGTGTTGCTTTGCCCGAGGTTATTAACCAGACATTAAAAAAAAATATTTCTTAATGGACCAGTTAGAACTCAAATTTCTTAAGTCTTAGGTCAGTTCTCATTCAGTTCCACCATACTTAATAACTACTTAATGCTACTTATTTTATTCATTTATACTTGAACTCTCCTGGCAGAACACAGCATATCAAAGTTGTCGTTTGTCAGTGTTCCTTTTATGTAAAAGCTGAAGAAGGATCACATTAAGTGTGTCAGAAATAAAGATATCTTTATGGTATTCTTGGAGTCTGAGGATGGCAATGCCTTCAGAAAATAAGGATTTTTATTATTGAATATGAGAAATCTGTACTGTCATGTGGATATGGCCTGTGAGTATCATTATTTACTGTCTTAATGGTTGATAACGAGGCTGAAGAAAAACCATTACCTGATCACAAGTGTAAGTTGAAAGCATAGCTTCTTTATGTAGAACCCTAAGATGTGAACTCTGGGATATGCTGCCCCCAGGCATTTTCTGCTCACCTTTTTAAGCCACATGGGCTGCCTTTGAGTCCACCAAGTATGTTCTCTGTTAGGTCTTTAGCACTAGTTGTTTTCTTTGCCAGGAACAGATGTGGGGAGCCAGATGTTCATGTGACCTATTTCCTCATTTCCTTCCAGTCTGACTGTGCCACTGCCTGTGAAAGAGCACCTCCCAAGGTTGCTCACCCGCTCTCCCTGTATTGTCATACCACAGATTATCTGGTATCAGATGTTTTTACTGAATTGTTTTTTTCCCCCTGCTCCAACTAGAATATAAACTCTGTGAAGGCAGGGACTGACTATCTTATTTACTATATTAACTCTGGCATTGAAAACAGTTTCTGGCACATATTAAGGGCTTAATAAGTATTTATTGACTGTGTGCAGGAGCACTGTAGTGCCCTGTTAGAGGCATGCTTGTCCCTAAAATGAGCACAAGTGCTTGGTGGCTGGGTCTGGAATCCTTTGCAAGAAGCTGCTTCAGGGAATATCAGGTGAAGGGAAGTGTTGAGAAGTATTAGTTAATAACTATTTGAATACATTGCTTTGAATCTGAGAAATACTCTCTGATCTTAAAGACCAACAAAACTGCTGGCCATGTTCATTTGGGGATTTCTCTGCCCATGATCCCTTTTGAGCAGCACATTTATTTTTTTATTCTTTCCAGATTTTTAACTCCATTTTTATAAACTCATCACTAATAATAATTATCTGAGAAAAGTACCACGTTGAATTATTATTTGAGTAAGAGTGAGTTTAATGCCGCTGAACAAAATGTCTAATTTCTATAAAATCAGGGTATTGAGCTCTTGGATTATTTCTTGAACCTCTTTGGAGCCTCATGGTTCTGAGACCCTTTCTTATTCAAATAGAATCCCAGCCCCCATGCTCAGTCCCTCCCTAAGTCAAACATGTGGCTTTGGCAGCTGTTTGCTTTATATTTTATTATAGCATTCCTTCACTATGAGAAATTAGTTTCAGTTTCCGTTTTTTATGGAGATTTTAAAAATATGATGGGAAAATGCTTGACCCACTTTGGTAGTTTTCTTGGTACAGATAGTATAACATGCTATATTTAGATATGATATCTTTCCACTTTTGTGTTTTGTGCAGTGAACTAATTTAGCTGAAATAGAGTTATATAAGTTGAAGAGTAATGTATTCTATTTAGAACTAGTTTTATGGCACTTATTTGCCTAACTCAAGATTTTTTGACATACTGTTTTTTAATATTATCATCATATAGTAATTGAACAATTATAGAGTTTATTGAGTATACTGAACATTTTCATGTTATAGGGTGTTTACAGTGTTTAGTCATGTTTACAACGTTTTATAATTTAGTGACTAGGAAAAATGCTTATAGAAATGTGATTGTAAATTGGTGTGGAATATGTACTATGCCCAGTAAAACTGTTGCTATTGGAATTTGCAATGAATAAGTAAGTATGCTAGTTGAACTTACTGAATACTATTATTTTTAAAACAAAATCTATGCAAATCTTTTAAAAAATGGCTTATATGCTTGCTTAATACATAGTAGAATCTCATTTAATCTTTTTTGAGGGAATGAATAATGAATTATTGAAATTAGCCTATTTATAGATGTAGCCAACGATTTAGGTATAATATGAATTATAACTGTTGTGCTGTGTGAAGTGAATACTGACTTTCTCCCAGCTCTGTGGGCTTGTGCCTTCATCATTCTTCTCATGTACTTCAGAGCTCTGGAAAGCCCAAATGCCCAATATACATACATACACAAAGGGCCCTGTGTCTCATGTTTGAAAAGGACAGTATTGCATTTGGCATTTTATCCTTTAATACAGCAGTACTGATTTAACTTTTCTTCTTCACTGGATTATTACTTCTGTTTCATCAGGTAGCTTTTGGAAATTCATTATAATTCTATTTATTAAATTTCTATTAGCTGTTCTTTAGCCACTTTGTCTTGTTTCTTTGCATCTTCCATTTCTAATCTTTAATGACATACATTGGTGTCTTCTCTTTATTTTTGTATCTTTTTGTCTCCTAAACTCTAAATATAATTGTTAAAATAAAACTGTAAGTCTTTGTTAGAGTACTACTTCCTCTCTCATGAGTGACATGGACTTCTCACTGTTATGGATCCAATCTCCTAACTTGAATTCTTTTTTCTATTTTC
This sequence comes from Spermophilus citellus, assembly GCF_964194105.1. NCBI lineage: Eukaryota > Metazoa > Chordata > Mammalia > Rodentia > Sciuridae > Spermophilus > Spermophilus citellus. The sequence continues at coordinate 114,587,873 of NC_138192.1, read as the reverse complement.
ATTTTTCCTTAGCTTTAATAAACATTTGTCTTCTTTGAGGCCATAAAGCTTCAGTGTTCTTTGACTTTACAGATAATCTCAATTTCAACTAAATTGAACAAGTTGAGTTTAACTCTGTTGAATAATTGGAGGAGGCAAAGAGAATTGATCATTTTAATTGATACTTTGGGTTTACCAGTGACAGACTAAAATTTTAAACCCTACAGAGATCTGGTTTGACAACAAGGAAGAACGATATCCTGGGTAGAGAGCTAGCCCAATTTATGTTTTTTTGGGAGGAAAATAAAGGAACAGAAAAATAGTTACTCAAATATGTTGAGCATCAGGGACGTGAGTGTAGGTTCATTAGATGTTTTTGGGAATTATTAAATAGAGTAAGTGAAGTAATGAAATTCAGTCTTTTATCAGGTGACATCCTGTTGAATGTCTCTCTCTTTCTAAATTTTACTGCTGTGGCATTTCCTTTTTCACTAACAGGTGAATACTGGGCAGCGTAGAGATGGACCACTTGTGGTTATAGGCAGTGGACTTTCTTCAGAACAACAGAAAATGCTCAGTGAACTCGCAACAATTCTTAAGGCTAAAAAATGTGCTGAGTTTGACAGTACAGGTGAGGATTTTGATTTTATTTTTGGCAGAAAAAAATTTTAAATAGGTAATCACTTTGGAAAATTAACTTGGTTAACTTGGATATGCTTTAACCATTGAGATATATACTTTGTATCTTGTAACAACCTAAAATGTTTTTGTAGTAATAAATTACTTACAGGTTTAATGTTACTACAAAATGTGAAGTTTGAAACCTTATACATGTTTTAGGAAAGTATGTCAGAAGAACAAATTTATGGGTTTGCCAGTGACATTAGAATGCTATGTAATGCAGTAATTCCTCAGTTATAATTTGAAAATAACAGAAAATTTGCATTTGCTAATGTGACTTCAACTTTACTATTGGTAAACTGTTGATCTAATTTTTCATGTTGATGGTCAGATTAGAGAATGATATAAAAAGTCCTTTATTTGTGTATAAAAATTGTGACCTTTGAAGAAAGTTCAGGTATAAGTTAATAAAATGTACCAACTGGTTATTTTTTTAAAGGGTATTAATTACTTTGGTTTTTATCTCTGTTTTTCTTACTACTATATTTGTGTTTTAGTAACTCATGTCATTGTACCTGGTGATGAAGTTCAGAGTACTCTGAAGTGTATGCTTGGAATTCTTAATGGATGCTGGATTCTAAAGTTTGAATGTAAGTATTGGATTTGGGAGAATTGCAACATGCATGAACTGATTTAGTTTACTTTTCAAAGTGCATTATTAATGTGCCTAATTATTTAAGGAACATATGCTGCTTTTCTTACTTCTTATTAGTCTCTGTATTTTGAAAAAGCTTCTGATATTAATGCTATTATGTATATATTTTTAATAAAATGTCCACAAATATATTGTGATTTTCAAGTCTTTTTTTCTATAATACCAACTATTTATGTTAGTAAGGAGTAAATGGAGTACATTGTAGACTTTCCATATTACTGTTAAATGATGTATTTAACTTAACATACTCCTGTTTTAAATATACTGCGTAAGAGGTCTATGAAATGAAAGTAGTTTATTGCTTTCCCTTTAAGATTTCTAAAATATTACCTACCTGACTCTTTTTTGTTCTCTTAGTTTTAATTCATCATTTTTAGGTAGCTGTTGAGAAATTTAGACTGCATTGTACTACCAGGTCTGGGGTAAATACATGAGGTGTTACCTGAACCTCCACTGAAAATATAGCCCTCTTTCCTTGTTATTGTCAGTCAAACATCAGTACTTCTAAGCTGCCTTCCATCTCTCCTGCTGTCACATGTATGCTTTTTTTGTGCATTCATGTAGGACTTTAAAAAAAAAATGAAACCTCATACTTGGTTATTGTCTACTTCTCAGTAGCTAAGTATCTACCTTTGATGTAATAGCTGAAGTAGGACAGTGGATTAACCTACCTTTGTTAATAAATTGTTTAGAAAAGATTAATGGTTGCAAAAGAATACCATGGGAAGTCTTGTGATTATACAGTTTAGGGTCTTGATCATACTGATGTTTATGGTACAAGCCTGCATGTGTGATAAAGTGTCATAGTTACATGCACACACACACTAGTGCATATGTAGTTGCTGTGAGTTGTGTTGATGTAGGGTTGTTGATAGTGCTAGAGTTGTTGGAGGGAAGGTAGCTTGGAACTTCTCTGTGTGACTAATTATTTCAAAATAAAAAGTTAAAGAATAATGGATATAATTAATGAAACTTTCTTTCTAAGAAGTAAATAGTGTAATAAAATTCATTTAAAAAACATTGTTTTATGGCTTTGTTCTTTGAAGACTTCATGGTATAATGCTTAATTTATCAAGATTTTAAAAACTTTAAAAAAATATATTTATTTATTTTTGGTACCCAGGATTGAACCCAGGGGCACTTTACCACAGAGCTAAATCCCCAGTCCTCATTTTTTTTTTTTATTTCAAGACAGAGTTTTGCTGAATTTCTAAGGCTGACCTTGAACTTATGATCCTCGTGCCTCTCAGACTCCTGAGTCCCTGGGATTACAGGCGTGTGCTACCAAAGATCTTAATTGTATTATTTAATCCGAGTTTGAAATTCTTTGGTTTGTACACAGTTTTCTTTGTGTTCATGTCCTTTTCAAATGAGGCTTCTACTTTCTCTTTTTGTTGATGCTGTTTCCCGCTGATGTGGTTGAACCCACCAAAGTGTCTTGTAACTAGCAATTCCATTCCATCTATCCTCATTAGTCTCTGTTATTAATTCCTCCATGTTCTGACCAGTTTGAGAAATAAGTGATTGGACTAATTGATCATTTGCATAGGGGAAAAAAAGGTTTCTTATTATGTCTTTTACATTTGAACTTTCTTTTTTCTTCCAAATCTGTGGTCTTATTGAGCCTGAATGTTTAAAAAACTCACTTAAAATGGCACCATGACTATGTATTCTTTTCTCCTGTGCCAGAAACTTTGCCAGTACTTATAAGAAGAAATAGAGTTTCATAATGATAAAGTCTCAGTAATAAAAAGGCCATGTGAAATTTTGAGTGTTAAGATGTTTTCCACTTTGAGTCTAGTTTTTGAGAATATGCTGAACATTGGTATTTGGTTACATAAACAGGCTACACAATACATTTCTATAAAATCTACCTTCTTTTGGAGATGTGAGTTTTGTCACTTCATTGGCTTGGCCATGTTATTTTCATAAAATTGCTGATGAACTCAAGCTCACCTAATATTGTGCTGTGTAGTGATTCTCACAGTACTGATTAACATCTTCTAATATCAATGATCTTTTTAGGATAGAGGGTAGTTGGAATATCTTACTGAAGTTCATATTCTTATATTTTCTAATATAAAGTCAAAAGTGAAGTAGGCTGAAGGTTTGAGACAATTACTTTAAATAGTCACTGGGTTTATAAAAAGAAGGCAAAAACTCTCAAGTACCTTTTTTTCTTATATATATATATATATATATATATATTTCTCAAAGTTTCTATATTGTTCTTAGTGTCAAGCATCTCAGTTTGGTCTGAAAAAGTGTTTCAGAGCTATTCAAACTATCTGAAAATCATTTAAATCAAAAGAAAAAGAAGTGGACCAAAACTTTCAAAATTAATTGTAAAGATTTATGACTTAAAAAAAACTAAGTCTTGGGGCTGGGGATGTGGCTCAAGCGATAGCGCGCTCGCCTGGGATGCGTGCGGCCCGGGTTCGATCCTCAGCACCACATACCAACAAAGATGTTGTGTCTGCCGAGAACTAAAAAAATAAATATTAAAAAAATTCTCTCTCTCTCTCTCTCTCTCTCTCTCTCTCCCCTCTCACTCTTTCTTAAAAAAAAAAAAAAAAAAAAAAAAAAAAAAAAAAAAACTAAGTCTCGAGTTTGAGTGTAGGCCCTAGCTTTTTTGGTAGAGAAACCTGTATTTTCCCATAAATCAAATAATTCAAGAGGAATTTTATTATCAATTTTTTTCTTGAGATACTTGACTAATTTTACAAATTAACAAAGAATTATTCAAAACTTTTTGATCCAGTAGTTCAGAATTTAACTATTTTCTGTTTTGCCTTATTTTGTTAATAGCTCTTATTTTCCATATGTAAATATTTTATATATTATATCTATTTTCCATATATGTGTTTGTGTATATGTGTGTGTGTGTATATATCTTAGAATGGCATAGTCATTAGACTTAGCAGGAAGATTCTGAGACTAGGCCCTCATTATACTGTTGTACCAGCCATTCTGTCTCATCATATTGTTTAACAGGTTTTTTACGGGATAGTTTTTATCTTATATTTTACAGAAACTATAAATAGGGAAAGATCCTTCATTATGATCATAATTGTGGGGGGGCTGGGGATGCAGTTCGGGATAAAGCACCTACTTAGCATGTACAAGGTGTGGGTTCAGTCCCTAGAACCACCAAAAGAGGGAAAAAGAAGATGTCAGATCTGTGGATAAGATTCTGCCTCTGTTCTAGTATGGATGCTAATTCCTCATAAGCTTCTAATAACCACCCTTGTAGAAGGTGAATTTTGGTAATTAAACAAATGACATGACTAAAAGAATAGAAATTACATAAATAAGATATTTTATAAATCTATTATGAATAATAAGTTGAAACTGCATACCAAAAAGTGCAGGCTACACCTTCAATAAGTGTTTTTTACCCACCGGTTTCTTTAGTACACTATTTTCAACATTTCTCTGGCTTAACCTCTTTTAAAAAAAATTGAATTCTGCGTCTTCGTTTCTCACCTCATTGTGAAAGGCAAGCAGATGGCTGTCATCTTTAATATTCTTCCTCTTTTCATCTAAGTTTAAATAAAATTGCAGCTGTGGAAGTTTTAAAAGTCTTAGCACCTAAAGGAGTTGCTAGGGGAATGTGCCAGACATTTTGCATTGGACTTGTGTCTGACCAAGGAAGGGCCGTTTTTTGTTTTTGTCTTTGTAGCAATGGGACCCTAACAGACAATCATTACATCGCGGGATTATAACTAACCTCATAATCAGCTTAACAAATTCATTCTTTTCTGCTAAAGTGAGCTTCTTAAATGGATATTAAGAGTGTTTTGGAATTCTAAAGATAAATGTAATTTTTATTCAATAATGTTCTCTAATTATTAAAAAAAAGATAACAAAGTGTTTCTATAAATTAAGATTGATGATGCAACTCCATGCTTCCAGAAGACCTCCACTAAAGATTCTCTAAGAATAAAAGAAAATTCTTTAACAGTCCTACTTTAAAAACTTTACCATAAACAAGTAATACAGGTAAAAGAAAAAGAAATGCTAGCATTGTTATTTCTAATAGCAAGAAGTAGGAAAATAACCTCAATATGAGAGAATTAAGATTCTGGAATGCTTAAAGGTATTCTCTGAGGGCTGGGTCTGTGGTTCAGTGGTAGAGTGCTTGCCTAGCACTGGTGAGTCACTGGTTTTGATCCTCAGCACCACAAAAAAAAAAAAAAAAAAAAAAAAAAAAAAAACAAATAAATAAAAAGGTTAAATTTTTTATTTATTTTTTTTTAAAGTTATTCTCTGAGAAAAGTTTGTATTTTTATACAAGTAAAACAAAAGTATTATAAAAACAGGATTTTTTAAATCAAAAAAACATAAAACCAATTATGTCTTTCTTACAGCATAAATTATGAATGCATGTAGGCAAAAGAAGAAAAGTATAGTAGGTTGGAACTTTACTAAAGAGGGTCATTTGTTTTTAAGAGTTTTGAAAACAGTGTGTGCCTATTAGTTTAAATTCAAATTCTGTAAAAATAAATTCAGAATTTCAAGTTCTAATATATTAGATAATATATCTTCTTTTTAGTCTTTCCCAGCAATTAATTGAATAGGTAAGGGCTTTGGTCTTTAAAAAGGAAAATTAGAACCTGCATCTGTGGATATCTACCACTTAATTAATATACCAGATCTTTTATACTTGTTAATGCAGGCCTAGAAATACATTTTCATATGATTTTACTAATCTAAGATTAGAAATTTATACTCAGAATTTTAATATATCACCTCCAAAGAATCATGAACATAAGTTTTAAATTGTTGGAGTTTGGGACATTAGACTGATGAGGTTGTCATTAGACTTTAATGACATCTTTAAACAGACAATTTTGGTATTATTTATTATATAAGGTGTGAGAACTGATACTCAAGTTTTGCTTAAGAAAATTTTATAATAGTAATATATTTTTAGTGATACAATTTACTTCTTAGTATGCATTAAGTAAAATAAACTTAGCATATTATCTTAAAAGAAAATGTATTTTATATACTAAATATATGTACAAGTAGAATAGTAGCTTAAGAAGTAGCCTAAAATAAATAATTGTTCAATAGAATTTATATGGAATCACAAAATCTACTGATCCATGACTATAATTTCTGTGATATTTCAAACTAGATGTTTATGATGGAGTGAATTGAACATTTAGCTTCTATTTTACAGTTTCAGCCTTCATTTTATTGTTTTCTGACACTGTTTTTTTCAGGATTTTATATACTGTGTTTATTTCTCTATTCATTTAGTTGGTACCCAATTTGTCAGAAATTGCAGTGATGGTATAGTTGTTCTTTCTCTGTTTTCGTCTTTGTTGTAGGTTTCTTGTGATTTTCCTTTTTTCTAAACTTTAGTGGTTTCATAGTTTACTTGGCTAAAAACCTAATGTAAAAACATTTGCAAAAAAAGAAATTATTTTATTTTACAACCCAGATATTGATTATGATTAGACTCCGAAGAGAAATTCCTGTTTATTTTACTTATATACTATTATTTTGAATGACATAAGTTCCTACTTTAGATCTAATGACATGTTTTATTAGGACTTTTGGTTTTGCCATGAAGTGATGTTTGATTAAATTTTTTTAAAGGACATTTGTTGTTATCCAAGAGTGATACTTAATTCTGATTACTGATGCTATTTCAGTTACAAATAACTGGCAGCTCCAAAACAACAACAATTTGTTAAAATATTTATATATGTTCTAGCCTTTGAAGAGAATGAGTACATTCTGTGACCTTCTATGTAGGGTTAATCCCTTCCTTTTGGATACTTGAAACAGATCTTTATTTTGAAGCTTTATTCCGTCTTCATTTTATTCTCTGATCATATTGCATAGATGTGGATTCATGAGCTCCTTTTTCCTATTCCCTCTGCGTTGTATGTTCCTTTTTGTTTTCCCCTTCTAAAACTAGAAGTAACCAGGCTTAATATAAATCCAAGAACATCATTTGTGATTCATACTGCTAAAATGGAAAATATGCTTTTATGAGGTAGGAGGCAGGAGTGGTTACTAGTGATAATAGAATAAACAAATACCTCTCTGTACAGTATAAGTTTCTTTTTTAAAAAATTGTACAGCCCTGAGATTTCTAAGCTACATTAATATGCAAATATTCTAGGCTTTGTGAAGGTAGCCAAAGCTGCCTTAATGAGTTTAAGTTAATGACTTTGAGTCAAGTAGTATGTTGGGTTTGTATATATATACACATATAAAGTATTAAGATCCCAGAGTAAGGAAAGTTTACATGAAATGATGGATATGATCAGGAATAAATCTAGGCTAGAAGAATCTCTTCATTTCAGTAGCTAGGTTGTTGCTACTATTATTTGTTTTTCAGTCAAAATCTTTGAACATGTGAAAAGAAAGATGAAATAAAGCATACATTTTATAAAGATAATGGCTTTTTTGACACATTTTAAAGTATGTATCATTCTGGCATGTGAAGAAATCTATGTTTTCATAAATAACATTATTTACTCATGTAGTCATTTCATTTTGGAAATCACTAGCTGAGACAGCTAACAAAAATGTGACCTTGCATTTGCTCCTTTTTTTTCCTTCAGAAGGGAGAATAAGAGTCTGTCTTTCTGCTGAAATATTTTGGTAGCAGATGATGGAATAACTGTGTACTTCATTAAAACATTTATTACAAATATTAAATAGTTCAGTTTAGTTTCATAAGTATTTTAAATTGGTAGAAAATGATTTTGTTAGTTTTAAAATCTTATATAGAGAGATTAAAGATTATGATATTTACTATACCTTAGATGAGTTAATTATTAGGAATTTGTGAAAGTTTTCATATTTTGTTTTAAATGGAAATAGGTTAAGAATTCTTGTTACAGATTGCTTAGCTTTTACTGAGTTAATAAAACCTTAAAATAACCATTATTTAGGCCTGCTAAATATGTAGTGTTTGGTAGATTCTTCCATTTCATTTGATATTAATCTGTCATAATTTAAACTGTTGTCAGTTAATTTTAAAGCATCTCATTTTCTTTTTTTACTTACTTAGTAAATTAGTTCAGTTTGTTTACTTCAAAGGAGGTTCATTGGAAGTTGTATAGATTTGTGACTATGGTAATGTCTACTGAGGAGTATGTCCTCATTCTGAAACCTGTAGGGTGTAAGTTAGAGTGGCAGCTTTGGCATCAGTCAAGTTAAATGAGCTCATTGATCCACAGAGGCAAAGCCAAGTGCATTATCCCTCTCACTGTACCATCCTTTCCCCCTCAAAGTAGTCATCAGTTTTTGCCATTTTTGGCATACTTTTTGGCTAATCTCTGAAAAATAATTTTTATTTCTATTAAGTACTTATGTGATTTATCGTAAGAGAAGTTATAGTTCCTTGGATGCTTTGTTTTTTTATGACTGAGAATAAAGATTTAAGGAAAAAAATGGCTCAGGCGTTGGAGGATATGAGTTTTCATTTCAGTTGTTTCACTGGGAAAGCTGCTTAAATCTTTTATGATTTATGGAATCTATTTGATCCCTGTAGGCATTCGAGTTGCAACCCTTGGACTAGATGTCACTCTCACTTTTCAAAAATTTTTTAAGATTTTCTGTGCTATGACAGCAGCTCTACCAAAATACTTTGTCACCATTCAAACATGTTGCTTTAGACCTAGGAAATAGTTTCTTAGTTTTTAGTGGGGAAAGAAAGAACTATTTTTTTTTTTTCATTCATCTTTAGTTGCTACTAGGCAGCATAAGGAGTTGACAGATTGTTACTTATAGTAAAATAGTATCAGCAGAGATTTTTGGTTTAGTAAATATAACTAGAGTACTGGATTTTTCTGACCCTTACAGAAAATTTTCAACTGCCACAGAGCTGACATTTGTATGAATGCAGGCATACGCACACTATAAAAGTAGCAGTGCTTCCCATTGGAGGTGCCACGTGGCTCTCTTGATGTATGCCATTTTATTTCTCTTGCTGCCATACTTAACCAAATTCTAATGTCTGTTCAGGCTACATTCTTTTGACTGGCTGGTGGCACACGTTGTTAGGATCAGTTGACACCATTTTAATGTGTTAATTGTGATAGTTTAAATAACCAGCCAGATGAACCCATAAAATGGATAAGCAACCAGCATAGGTACAAACCACTTCCTTATTTCTGTAATTAGATATTAGCTACTTCTGATATAGTAGGTATCAGAGCAGCGTTTAGTGTTTGGTCCTTGGCTCTGTGTGCTGGTGTACTCATTCACCTAAAGAAACTGTTGCAGATACTCTGTAAATATCCTTAGGAAGGACATTTAGGAAGGGGACTGCAGTCCAAAATGATTTAAAAAAAAGAGAAGAAGAAGAAATGAAAATTATTATCACATGTAAAATAATGAATTTAAGTTAATGATTTTACTACATTGGTAGTACCTTTTGGATGGTATTTAGTATAGAAACAGTATATGATATAATGTCATTGAGCACACTGGCAGTGTTTCTAGGATGGTATTTTGACCTTGTTAAAATTTTTATTTTGAGTTTCATTTTCAATATGTGTTAGAGTTAAATCTTTTATGTTAGATTCATTAGTTTTTTACTTAGTTGTCATTAAAAAATTTGATACTAAAATTTATTATGTGCAAAAAACAATTTATAGAATATTTATAAATTGCAAATACTAGGATTCGAAAATTCATCTTAGCAAATTCAGGTGATATGATTATTCTATTAAAAACAATGAGGGAAACAGATTTGAGCCCTATGACATAGGCAAAACCAACAAATTAAGACTCACATGATAGGGAATTATGAATGTCCTGGGTATATTGGAATATATATTAACCACTCCAAGTTAAGGAAAAAGGTCTCTTGACAGAGCTCTGTTTTCTGAGACATGGAGTATTAAGTTATTAAATCTTCTGATATTATATATTAAGCAATATTTTGGAATCGGCAGTTAAAGCAGCTTTAAAGCTTTGGACATATTCACAGTCGTGTCTTTTAGAAGGTTTATTTGTGTACCAGAAAGGTATATTTTAATGTAAAATGCCACAAGCATTAGAAAACTGAGTGGACTTGGGTTCCAGTCCCATTCTACCACTTACTAGCTAATGGTTTAAGTCACTTAACTTCTTTTGCTTCAGTTCTCTCCCCTGAAATAGAAATAATATACAGTAAATCCTCATTGTTCAATAATTCTTTCTATTTTTGAATTTGTATACTTCTAAAATTTTGTAATCCCACAATCAGTGCGTTGCTTTTGTAGGCATAGGCAGAGTAGCTTAGACTTTTGAGTTGCCAAATGAGCACGTTCCCAGCTAAGGTCAGAGATGTTCTGCCACCTTTCTTCAGCTCTTACTCTAAACAATGAAGTATCCCTTTCACACTTTTAAACAGTGCATGGTTTTCAGAATTCTGTTCATTTTTGTTCATAATTTCACTTTTTAAAATGGCCCCTAAATACAGTGTTGTTGTGCTGACCAGTGTTCCTATAGTCAAGAATCAACCTTTCAGAGAAAACACTTGTTAGAAAAACTTTGTTACAGCCCAAATTGTAGAGCTCTTGGATAAAAACAATAGATGACTAAGGTTTGTTTTTTTTTTTTTTAAAAAAAAACACAAACACATTGTCCTGAGTAATACCAGCTACTGAGTAGACTAAACCTCTGGAGTATTGCAAGTTTGAGGTCAGCCTCAGCAAATTTGTGAGGCCCTCTCTCAAAAAATACAAGGACCTGGGATATAGCTCCGTGGTAAAGTGTCCCTGGGTTCAATCCCCAATATTAAACAACAACAACAAATCGCAAACACACATAAAACATGATTAAGTTTTGGTCAATAAACAAAAATGTTGGGACCAATTATAGGAGCCTAACCATGTATTTACTCTTAAGAGCAATAGTTCAGTGTCCTCAGCATTTTTATAGAACCATGACTGCTGCAGATAATGAATATCTACTTTAACAATCTTGCTGGATTGGGGGAATGTTCTAAATGCCTACAACTCATATAGTAGCAGTTATCGTAATAATTTTTATCAGGGTCTTTCCTTAGAACAAATAATTGTATCTTTGGTCATTTTAAATGAGAAGTCATTTTAAAAAGAAAGTATAATGGAATAAATTGGGCTTTAATTTTGTTTTTCCTTTTTTCCTTTAATTTAACCGGAAAGTTATGAGTATATGATTTAAGCAGATTTTCTACACTTTTTAAAAAGTATATATTCTTTTTAAATTACTTGGGTGAACTTATGATTGTGATTATTATGTTTTGTGGACAATTAATGTTTGAGTATTAGGCAGTGTTTACACATTCCTAGTACAATAATGCATTCTGCTCCTAGCGTGAGTATTAATGTAACAGATTCAGAGTTTATATAAAGTGCTGCTGCCATGATGGTTCTTCACTAATGAGAATTTATGAGAAGAAAGTTTTGTCTTATATTATAAAGGAGTAGAGATAATACCTTGCATCTTATCTGATCATAATGGAATGAAACTGGAAATCAACGAAAAAGAAGGAAGGAAAAATCATGCATCACTTGGAGAATGAACAATAGGTTACTGAATGATCAATGAGTTATAGAAGACATCAAGGAGGAAATTAAAAAATTCTTAGAGATAAATGAAAACACAGACACAACATATCGGAATCTATGGGACACAATGAAAGCAGTTCTAAGAGGAAAATTCATTGCTTGGAGTTCATTCCTTAAAAAAAGAAAAAAACAACAAATAAATGATCTCACACTTCATCTCAAAATCCTAGAAAAAGAAGAGCAAAACAACAGCAAAAGAAGGAGAAGGCAAGAAATAATTAAAATCAGAGCTGAAATTAATGAAATCGAAACAAAAGAAACAATTGAAAAAATTGACAAAACTAAAAGTTGGTTCTTTGAAAAAATAAATAAGATCGACAGATTCTTAGCCATGCTAACGAAGAGAAGAAGAGAGAGAACCCAAATTACTAGCATACGGGATGAAAAAGGCAATATCACAACAGACACTTCAGAAATACAGAAGATAATCAGAAATTATTTTGAATCCTTATACTCCAATAAAATAGAAGATAGTGAAGGTATCAATAAATTTCTTAAGTCATATGATCTGCCCAGATTGAGTCAGGAGGATATAGACAACCTAAACAGACCAATATCAATTGAGGAAATAGAAGAAGCCATCAAAAGACTACCAATTAAGAAAAGCCCAGGACCGGATGGGTATAAAACAGAGTTTTACAAAACCTTTAAAGAAGAACTAATACCAATACTTTTCAAGCTATTTCAAGAAATAGAAAAAGTGGGAGAACTTCCAAATTCATTCTACGAGGCCAACATCACCCTGATTCCTAAACCAGACAAAGACACTTCAAAGAAAGAAAACTACAGACCAATATCTCTAATGAACCTAGATGCAAAAATCCTCAATAAAATTTTGGTGAATCGGATACAAAGGCACATCAAAAAAATTGTGCATCATGATCAAGTAGGATTCATCCCTGGGATGCAAGGCTGGTTCAATATACGGAAATCAATAAATGTTATTCACCACATCAATAGACTTAAAGATAAGAACCATATGATCATCTCGATAGATGCAGAAAAAGCATTCGGCAAAGTACAGCATCCCTTTATGTTCAAAACTCTAGAAAACATAGGGATAACAGGAACATACCTCAATATTGTAAAAGCTATCTATGCTAAGCCTCAGGCTAGCATCATTCTGAATGGAGAAAAATTGAAGGCATTCCCTCTAAAATCTGGAACAAGACAGGGATGCCCTCTCTCACCACTTCTGTTCAACATAGTTCTCGAAACACTGGCCAGCGCAATTAGACAAAAGAAATTAAAGGCATAAAAATAGGAAAAGAAGAACTTAAATTATCACTATTTGCAGACGACATGATTCTATACCTAGCAGACCCAAAAGGGTCTACAAGAAACTATTAGAGCTAATAAATGAATTCATCAAAGTGGCAGGATATAAAATCAACACGCATAAATCAAAGGCATTCCTGTATATCAGCGACAAATCCTCTGAAATGGAAATGAGGACAATCACTCCATTCACAATATCCTCAAAAAAAATAAAATACTTGGGAATCAACCTAACAAAAGAGGTGAAAGACTTATACAATGAAAACTACAGAACCCTAAAGAGAGAAATAGAAGAAGATCTTAGAAGATGGAAAAATATACCCTGTTCATGGATAGGCAGAACTATCATCAAAATGGCGATATTACCAAAAGTTCTCTATAGGTTTAATGCAATGCCAATCAAAATCCCAATGGCATTTCTTGTAGAAATAGATAAAGCAATCATGAAATTCATATGGAAAAATAAAAGACCCAGAATAGCAAAAACAACTCTAAGCAGGAAGTGTGAATCAGGCAGTATAGCGATAACAGACTTCAACCTATACTACAGAGTAATAGTAACAAAAACAGCATGGTACTGGTACCAAAACAGGCGTGTGGACCAATGGTACAGAATAGAGGACAGGGAAACCAATCCACAAAATTACAACTATCTTATATTTGATAAAGGGGCTAAAAGCATGCAATGGAGGAAGGATAGCATCTTCAACAAATGGTGCTGGGAAAACTGGAAATCCATATGCAACAAAATGAAACTGAATCCCTTTCTCTCGCCATGCACAAAAGTTAACTCAAAATGGATCAAGGAGCTTGATATCAAATCAGAGACACAGCGTCTGATACAAGGAAAAGTTGGCTAGGATCTACATACTGTGGGGTCGGGCTCCAAATTCCTTAATAGGACACCCATAGCACAAGAGTTAATAACTAGAATCAACAAATGGGAGTTACTTAAACTAAAAAGTTTTTTTCTCAGCAAAAGAAACAATAAGAGAGGTAAATAGGGAGCCTACATCATGGGAACAAATCTTTACTCTTCACACTTCAGATAGAGCCCTAATATCCAGAGTATACAAAGAACTCAAAAAATTAAACAATAAGAAAACAAATAACCCAATCAACAAATGGGCCAAGGACCTGAACAGACACTTTTCAGTGAAGGACATACAATCAATCAACAAGTACATGAAAAAATGCTCACCATCTCTAGCAGTCAAAGAAATGCAAATCAAAACCACCCTAAGATACCATCTCACTCCAGTAAGATTGGCAGCCATTATGAAGTCAAACAACAACAAGTGCTGTCCAGGATGTGGGGAAAGGGGTATACTTGTACATTGCTGGTGGGACTGCAAATTGGTGCAGCCATTTTGGAAAGCAGTATGGAGATTTCTTGGAAAGCTGGGAATGGAACCACCATTTGACCCAGCTATTCCCCTTCTCGGTCTATTCCCTAAAGACATAAAAAGAGCGTACTACAGGGACACTGCTACAGCGATGTTCATAGCAGCACAATTCACAATAGCTAGACTGTGGAACCAACCTAGATCCCCTTCAATAGACGAATGGATTAAAAAAAAATGTGGCATTTATACACAATGGAATATTACTCTGCATTAAAAAATGACAAAATCATGATGGAATTTGCAGGGAAATGGATGGCATTAGAGCAGATTATGCTAAGTGAAGCTAGCCAATCCCTAAAATCAAATGCCAAATGTCTTCTTTGATATAAGCAGAGTAACTAAGAACAGAGTAGGGAGGAAGAGCATGAGAAGAAGATTAACATTAAACAGGGAGGAGAGGTGGAAGGGAAAGGGAGATAGAAGGGAAATTGCATGGAAATGGATGGAGACCCTCATGGTTATACAAAATTACATATAAGAGGAAGTGAGGGGAAAGGGGAAAAAAAACAACAAGGGGGAGAAATGAATTATAGTAGATGGGGTAGAGAGAGAAGATGGGAGGGGAGGGCGGATAGTAGTGGATAGGAAAGGCAGCAGAATACAACAAACACTAGTATGGCAATATGTAAATCAGTGGATGTGTAATCCATGTGATTCTGCAATCTGTATACGGGGTAAAAGTGGGAGTTCATAACCCACTTGAATCAAAGTGTGAAATATGATATGTCAAGAACTATGTAATGTTTTGAACAACCAACAATAAAAATTTTTTAAAAAAAGAAAGTTTTGTCTTAGAGGATTTACAAGTGTAAGAAGAATAAACTTAATAAATAAGCAAGTAAATTTTGTTCACATTCTACTGTTTGTGCCTAGAGAAGTAACAATAAAAAAACTTGACTTTCCATATTTTCTTACTGATATTCTGCTTTTTCTTTCAACGTTGAATTTTTTGTTGTTGTTTAATACCATAAATAATAAAGACCTACATCCAAATCACTAATCCTTCTAGAATATTTTATTGGCAGCTTTTAAATATTGAAGATAAATTGATCCTACTTTATTTTAGAAACAATTTTACACTCAGATGTCTTTCTTTCCTTTGCTGTTTTATGTACCTTGACTTGAGCTTGTCTTGATGGCATCCTTAACATCTTTAGCACAATTTTAATGAAAAACTAAATTTGATAATGGATTAATTGCTTACCAATAAATGAAAATAAAGCAATAAAATTTCACTTTAAACACCCAGTTAAAATAAAGCCTTTCAATTTTAATGGAAGTGATCAGTTAGATTATGGAATTAAAGAGTGGCAGGAAACAGTAGGAATATAAAAAAATGAGTAATACTTCCCTTCTTAGGGGCAGAGACTAACTCTTTTGTACATAATAGGCACTTAATAATTAAGGTACAGGAAGAGCACTACAGTGAAAAGCTATTTTGTTAGGAAGTAGTTAGCTTCAATTTGGCCATATTACCAGTGATCTTAACAAATCACTTTATGCTTCTGCACTTGACTTTTCAAATCAATAAAATAAGAAAGTTGGGCAAGACCATTAGGATCTTTTCTAGGTCTTTAATTCCATAATTTTAAATATTTTCAAAATCCAAGTGTTCAAAGAAGACTTTGGAATAAATATTAATAAATAGGGTTCAAATATCCCATTTTTCCTCAAAACGTATTAAGTTTTTTCAATTTTTGTCTCTTATTGCAAGTTCTGCAGATTGATTCATGTAGACATTTATGAAGTTTCATTATTTTGTGAGTTTAGGATAATAGAGAAGAAAGTTTAAAAAGAGTTGTCTCATAAAGTCGAGCTCAGCCTAAAGTGAGATGTTGTTGACTTTTGCAAAGCACTGAGTTTGTCTTATACAGCATCAGGTTTGCTCTTAAGGTAACATAGGGCAAGAGTCCTTTTATCATACTCAAATGCAATCTGGGACAGTTCTGATGCTTTGAGTGATTATCTTTTGTTTCTGGGCCACCCTTCAGTTCAGAAAGGAGCCCTTTTACAAATATATACCATTTATAAGCTAAGAGAGTCTTCTTCTACATTGGAGTTACTCTACTTTTGAATTAAGTAGGGATTACCTGGACAGAATTTTATCACCAACATTTTTCAGGTTTTCTAATATGATGTTAAATCAATTTGTTTCCAGCATATATGCATAATTCACAATTGAAAGTAGATATTTATGTAGCTGTTAGTTTTTTTCTGGTTAAGTTTTAAGCTAGTAGATATCAAGTGATAAAAGATACAACATTTTTACATAAAAAAAAAAACTTAAAAATAGCTAAGAATTTGAACTATAATTCTGAAGTCTTATAGATGCTGTGTTTTTTTTTTTTTTAAATTTTGTTCCTACAAATCCTCATGGAATTTCCTCAATGATAAAATTGAGGTTATTGATCACAATAATGTCAAAGACAAATAACAAATGATTTGAAGGCTTTGTTTTTATCATGAAGGTAATTATTACACAATTTAGTTTCTAGAACACTTCTTGCGTTTTTATCCACAAGAAGCTCTGTGAGTGAAGTAGGTGATATTGTTAGTTTCATTTTTTCTCTTTTCATAGGCAAGGAAACTAAGGTTAAAGAGTTTAAATAATATTCCAAAGAAAATGATTGGGATAACAAAGTCATTTGACTTCAAATCTTAAATTGAGTTTTTTCTGTGCCATCAAACCTAGGAGTATGGTAAATATATATACATGGCATTGATGTATATATATTTACCATTGATGGTGCCTTTCAATACACTAAGATGTGGTCTTTAGATTAAGCTGCTTGGGTACTCCCATCTGATGATCTTTGGCACCCGAAGACTCCTGTTATCTCCAAACTTAGCTAGACAGTTGGTGCTGGCTGTTAGCAGGTGGTCCTGCTTAGGACTTCTCCTCCCAGGAGCCCATTAGAGGAATGACTTTAGGTAGCATCATGCTGCGCACTGGTTGCCCTTGCTTTATAAACTGAATCTGAGCACACGTATGCAAGCCATCAGAAGACTGTTCTTTTTCTTGTGAAGCCCAACCAAATATTCTCTAAACTAGTGACTTCAATGTCAAATCCCAGGCAATAAACGCTGCTTATTTTTTTTTTATTTTAACAGGTACTGTCGAACCTCTATCATATGACTAGCTATGTAGGTGCTGTGGACTTAAGCATTTTTCCTAATGTTGAATTCTTTGCAGTCTAACAGCCAAAATGAGCAGTCAGATGATAAGTGCTTAGTTCAGATTATTGTGTGCTGGACTCAATGATGCCACAGTCCTCTGCATCCCACCCCACCCACCCTTGTGGTACTAAAGATTGAACCCAGGACCTTCCTTATGCATGCTAATAAATAAATGTTCTGCTACTGAGTGAACTCCCAGCCTTTTATTTATTTTGAGGCAGGATCTTGCTAAGCTACCCAGGCTGGCCTCAAACTTGCAGTCCTCTTGCCTCAGCCTTCTGAATAGCTGTGTGATGGACTTTTTTATTCACATTAATTTGGGTAATTGCTATTAGTAAAACTGTTTATATCTTTTCTTGTTTTTGAAATAGTGTATTGGTTTAGATTGTTCACAAAGGAGTTTAAAATTACTGTTCAGTACTAACTCATTGCTTAATCCTGAAGGAAGGATTTCTTATATTTTCTTTATATGGAATATCATTTTTGCTATATTTTGGCCTAAATGAAGTTTCTATTTCAGAATAATACTGAGAACAACCATGAAAAGGAAAAAAAAAAAAAAAAACTTTAGTAAATCGTCTAATTTCAATGAGAGAAAAATAGTGTTCACTTGATATTTATTTTGATTTGTCCTTGTATTTTGTCAGGGGTGAAGGTCTCTCTACAAAACAAAGTATGTGAACAGGAAGAAAAGTATGAAATTCCTGAAGGCCCACAGAGAAGCAGGCTCAACAGAGAACAGCTGGTATTTTTCTTTCCATACTACTTTCATTGTTCTTATTATGACTTCATATTATTATCACCATCAAGAAAAACTTCTTCTGCCCTTTCAGCAAGTACAGGTGACTGATTAAAATTTTAATTGTGCTTATTTCAAGCACTTGATTCTGAAAGATGATCACGATGTGCAGTAAAATCCAGAAGGTAATAATTTCATACTGTTAATGGATTTTTGGCATCTTGAACATTCCCATAAACCTTTCAGAATCTGAGGTAAATCTCAGATACAGGAAGTAGCTTGAAAGAAGACTTACAGCTGCTGCTCGGATTTAGTTACCATATGTTTTTATTGCTACATATTGCAGTTTTAATGGATAATATTCCATTATCATATTGATATATATAAATGTATTAGAAATGACAAAAAAAATTTATTGGAGGGAATTGTGAAACTATTTTTCTGTAAAGCACACAGAAGTATGTCTTGTAACTAATTGGGTTCCTAGCTATCATTTCATAATCTCTGGAACCCTTAGGTCATACTACCACTATGGCTGTCCTAAGGACCTGAAGTTGGAATTATGCAGGGATCTGATATGAGTGGGCAGAATTGGATGGTCTTTATAGTTTAGTCCAGTGTCCCTGAAGCATATCTCAGATATTCTAGGCCTAAGTATGCTGATAAAAGAGGTTTGATGAACATTGTTTAAAAAAATACAAAACACACTTAAGCTTTTAGGAGAGTGAAAAGGAATTGAGATGGTAGTGACTGATTGGTTAGAGAAAAAATTATAAATAGGAAACCGTTATTTGCATAAGTATTTTTCTTGATCCAGTTAGTTCAGTTGAAATACAGCTTGTACCAGCACCTCATTAAGTAGTATCTTAGCTGCTCTTGACTATTATTTTTATCCTTCATTCCTGTGCAGTGTTTTTAAATATTTCAATCAGCTTTTAACAAAATTTTCCTTGTTATTTCAGTTGCCAAAGCTATTTGATGGATGTTACTTCTATTTTGGGGGAACCTTCAAACATCACCCAAAGGACAACCTTATTAAGCTTGTCACTGCAGCAGGGGGCCAGATCCTCAGTAGAAAACCTAAGCCAGATAGTGATGTGACTCAAACCATCAATACAGTTGCGTACCATGCCAAGCCCGATTCTGATCAGCGCTTCTGCACACAGTATATCATCTATGAGGATTTGTCTAATTATCGCCCAGAAAGGGTTCGTCAGGGCAAAGTCTGGATGGCTCCTTCAAGCTGGTTTATAGACTGTGTGATGTCCTTTGAGTTGCTTCCTCTTGACAGCTGAATATCATACCAGATGAATATTTCAAATTGAAGTTGCACAGTTGTGTGAACCTAGCACAATCTTTGATCATTCGCATTTTTACAGATAGGTAGAGTCATTCACATTATTACTACTACTACTACTACTACTACTACTACTACTACTACTTTTTTAGTTTAAAAAAAAAAAAGATGCCAGATTAGGAATTCACACTCTGTGTTTAGCATTTAGATGCTGGGACCACTTTTAAAGAATTTTTCTTTCTGTACCTAGGATTATAGCTCAGTGGCTCAGTAGCTCAGTAGTAGAGCATTTGCCTAGTGTGCATAAGGCCCTGGATTTGATTCCCTAGCATTGAAAAAAACTTTTTTTTTCTTTTTAAGATGCCTGTTTTTGATTCATCATGTGCTTCTTTCTACTCTATCAGCTATCAAAGATTAATGAGAGGCTATGATGACTGTTGGTTAAATCTGTAAATGATATCATCATACTCTCAATTTTTTAATATTCTTTGATGTAAAAAGTCCACACCTGACATCAGCAAAAATTACTTTCCATCCTTTATTAAGCAGAATATTGTCAAATGATTTTTTTCTGCATTTAAAAGAGAGTACCTGGTCTAAATATGCCATCATAGGTGTTAAATCCTTCTATCTGCAATTGTCTTCATTTTATATTGTGTGTATTTAGTTTCTTATAATTTTCTTGAATATCTGTTTCTTAATTTTTATCCCTTTTTAAATCTTGTGTATTCATCAGGAAATCATGCTTTGAACCATGGCGGCATTGTTTTTTTGGTAGTGAAAATCAATGTTAAACCTGTTGTACATATTGTTAACTATCACTTTATAACTGTTTATCTGCTGTTATCTATTGTCTATGTGTATATAGAGTATTTTCTCTGACATATTTTAGTGTCAGCATTCCTTAGAAGGTGCCACCAATCCACAAAATTGTCAATCAGATGTCATTACCTTAGATTAGAAGTAGTTTTTTTTTTTTTTCCCCCCCTGGAAGACCTTGCTAGGTATTGCTAAAATAATTTTTTGTGTTTTGTTGTTGTTTTTATTTTTGTTTTACGGGGCTGAGAATTGAACCCAGGGCCTTGAGCATGCTAGGCAAGTGCTTTAACACTGAGATACACCCCCAGCCCAGTCTAAATAAAAATTTTAGGTTGGCATGTAGGGTAAAAGTTGGAGATTATTTGATTTAGAATGGATTTTTTTCCCCCAAGTAATACGAAAGGGCATAGCATTAAATGTATAGGTAAGCATGAGAAGGGATTGCTCCCGATACCAAAGCAGTCTGTTTTGCATAGTGGTCAGGGTTAGGACCAACCTGGGGAGCTTGCTTTATATAGTCTGAATATTCTCCTTGTACATCAACAGGAATAGAATACATAATTTTAAAACATTTTTTAAGAAGCAGAATTTTTGCCTGTTATGGGGACATACACCTATAATCCCAGCTATTCAGGATGCTGAGGCAGTAGGATCTCAAGTGCCAGCCTAGCCTGGGTAATTTAGTGAGACCCTGTCTCAAAAGAAAAAGGAGAAAAAACAGGATTCTTTATGAAATCTTTCTTAGAAATTGAATGTACTTAAAATATTACAGGCTTGGAGAAGGAGATGCTATGAGACTGCCACTTTGGTCTCTCACAAGCCAAAGAGAACAGTTTTATAACAGTGGAATAGAATATTCCTAATTTTTAAATACTGAGAATCTATGAGGCTAATCAAGATTTGAGACTCACTTATTTGAAACTTGGAGATTCTGCTGATAATTTGAAGATATATTTTACGTCAGTTCCTTTTTTGACATATTACTTTTTTCATGTCAACACATGTGTTAGGTGAACAAAAATAATATTTTTCTGACCCTGACATTACAGGGTGAATTAGCTCTGAAGCTCTCTTTCTCTACGGCCATTAATGTGTTTGTTCCACATTTCATTCTGATGGAGAATGATAACATCATTGCACCAAATGAATCTGACGAATTGGATAATGTCTGGCCTAAATAATTTATAACTGTGGGATTCGGTTGTCATTTTGGATTTATAACTTATTTTAAGTCACTTTCTGTTGCTTATGATCCTAGGTCACATTCCCAGACAGGTTTGTATCTTTTCCTCGCATCTGAATTCCTTTTTTGTGAAAACACTTTGGAGTTTCCTACTCACATTCCTTCATTCATTTTCTAGGTTTATTCTCCCTCTCTGCTTTCTTTCTCCTCCTCTAATAAGTAATATTTTTGGTTTCTTTAAATATTTATCTTGACAGCAGTTGGTTTATGTTAAGCTCTTGAAACCTGGAGTTATTGTATAGATATACTTGTAATTATTTTCATTTTTCAATCATATCTAAGCTTCCTTTTTATTTACCAAAAATCATTAAAGTTATTTGTGTTTCCATGTGTGTATGTCTTCTGTAAAATGATTTATTCTGCACTATTAGAGAAGACTGAGACTCAACGTGACTTGTGAGGAAATCTTTTAGCTTCTTGAACGTTAGCACTTTTTAAGTAATTTTACTTTTTAAGTGAAGTATATTAGATCCTTCATTATGTTAAATAAATTATTCTGAGTAGAGTGTAACTGATGGTTTGGAATCTTCAAGAGCACCAGTCACACAGCTGTTTCTTCCTGGTTCCATTGGAGTCATTTGACCTCTCACCTTGTCTGGCAAGGCTTCCTGCACGTGCATTCTGCCTACTTGTGCTGCTTTTCCTCTTCCCCTGACCACCGCTGCTTTGTAATTATTTATCTGTCTCTACAAACGCTTTATCATATCTAATTGGTAATTTTTTTCTTCTGACTTGCTAAAATAATGGAAACCAGATAGGAAGCATATTAGAGTTATGACAAAAATAATATGAAGGTGTAGTGATGGACCTGAGCTAGATATTTGAATTTTTATAGACACATCTTGCCATTTATTTCATCTGTCTCAACTTCTTCTGAGCCTGTTTTGTGAATTAAATAGTTATGTGACCTCTGCATAGATGAAGGTTATGTTTTGGGAGGCCTGTTGTTTCCTGTGGGAATAAGACTCAGGAGTAGGCGGGTGGGTCGGGGTAGAAAAAGAGATGATTTGTGTTTTAAAGGATCATGGAACTCATTATAGTCACAAATGTCTATTCTGTTTCCTAACCAGAAGAAACTAAAATGACAAGAAATAATGCTTATTTAATAACTAAGAGCCACTAGTTTTTTGAAGTTAGGTTGAAATACAAATTATAAACTTAATGTATGAGTCTGTTTCAACCTCTTTCAAAGATATGTGCATCAGACTACCTTTTGAGTGAAGATAGAGCAGTTGCTCAGTTGAGAGCTAAGTCTGTCTAGTATGTTTGACTAATTAAACTGCGTGTTCCCTTGTGAATTAGGAATTGGCCATTATTTACTTCCTAAGGTATGAGGTGTACTTTTTGGTACCTGAGAATTTCTAAATGATGATGCTGGTGAGGTGGGAAAAAAAAGCCGTGGGTTATTCTGACTTTGACTTGGCTTCAATGATTAACTACTAACGTCCAGCTTCTGAGGTGGGGGTTTCCTGTGCAGGCGTTTAAGTCTGTCAGACCTGTGTTTATCATCTCTTTTCTAGTTTATCTAACTTGGGTCTAAAGTTATAAAGTGGAAGATATACTGTCCTCTATGCTGAGCACATCCAAGGCACTTGCAGGATCACCCTTCAGGACCTCTGAGACCAGGACAGTTCATAAATGTCGATAGAAGCAGCTCATGATGTCTGGTTAGCTTCTATCTCTGATGTCTTTTCATCCATCTGTGCTATTGTAGCCATCTGTAGCCTCCTCTGCCCATTCAACTCAAATTCTGTTTAGCTTTTATGCCCTGAAAATATTTACTGTGGACACCAAGATGGCTTAGGCCTCCGTACTTGAGTAATGTACCTTAGGAAGCCCTGTGATAACTTTTGTCAGCATAGTCAAAAAACCTTTCTGCCACCTCAGCTTGAGCCCTTATTATGATGGATGCCCTTGGGGTGACTTGACTTTATACTTCCCTCTAACAATAAATAAAGCAGGTTTATTTATTTATTTATTTTCCTATTTCTGGTTTATAATTTGTGAGACTTGCATTTTCACTCAATACTAGTTTGTCAAAAACCACTCCCCATTTGCCTACTGCCTAAAATAATGCGGCCAAACCCATGTCCAGGGATCATAAACTAATAGTTTTGTGTGGCCTTCATAGTATTAAAAAACACTGGACACCATTGACAGGGCACAGATACTCCATGCCACAGTCCCAACCACTCCTTACTCTCTCCATTCCATTTATTTATTTAATTAAATATTGTGTTAACCCACAACTCAGGAATAACAACAATTAACATTCTTGTCTTTTTAAAAAAGTATTTATATAGTCAGCTCTCAGTATCTTTGGGGATTTGTTTTAAGATCCCCTTGAAAACAAAAATGTATAGATGTCCAAGTATCTTACAGAAAATGGCATAGTCGGATGGAGAGTCACTTGAGCTCATGAATTTGAGACCAACCTGGGCAAGGCCCTGTTTCCAAAAACAAAAGAACAGATGTGGTGGCACATACCTGTAATCCTGGTGACTAGAGGCTGAGGCAAGAGGATTGCAAGTTTGAGGCCAGTCTCAGCAAATTAGTAGGTCCTGTCTCAAAAAGGCTGGCAACATAACTAAGTGCCTTACATCTCCAATACTGGAAAAAAGAAAAGCATAGTATTTGCATTTAACTTGTGCATACTCTCCCATATACTGTACCCATCTCTAGATTAATACAATACCCAGTACAATGGCAATGGTTGTCACACTGTCTTGTTTAGGCATAATGATAGGAAAAAGTCTGCATGTTCAGTACAGATGGATTCTTTTATTCTGTATATTTTACATCCATGATTGAATCTGGGTATAGAATTCATGAATATGGAGGACTAATCATATAGCTTTTATAACTAAGAGATTAAAACTTTATTTTGGGGGGTGGGGGGTAGTACTGGGAATTGAACTCAGAGGCACTTGACCACTGAGCCACTGCCCGGCCCTGTTTTGTATTTTGAGTCAGGGTCTCACTGAGTTATTTAGCACCTTGCTTTTGCTGAGGCTGGCCTTGAACTCATGATCCTCCTGCTTCACCCTCCCAAGCCACTAACATGACAGGCATGTTCTACCACGTCTGGCTACGTTTTTATTTTCTGTATTTTATCATGTAATTAAACATAATTTTCAAATAATTGAATAGTATGTTATCAAAAGAATGTATCAATTTATTTAACCAAGTCCTTGATATTGAATATTTGGATTATTTCCTTTATAGTAAATCTGTATAGAACGTCTATATAATAAGTTTTAAATGTTAACCAAAGTCAGCATCTGTCATTTGTGCAGAATGCAGTGTATGTGCTACAAATTTTAAGGCCTATAATTATGTTTAAAATATAAAAATTAGAAAATGAGACTTAATTGATTGCCATGAGTTGATGAGACTACCTGGAAGCTTCAGAACACCAGAGCCCTAGAAACTAATCAGAAAGAAGAAAAGAAATCATCTTCTTTGGTAGTGACCTGCAATTCAATCTGCCCCTGAGGGACTTTTGTGTTAAGATGAGAATCTAGGCCTAATAACCCCCAGTGACTTGCCCAAGGTTGGGCTGCTCACTAATGCCAGGGCCTGTGTTAAATACAGGTTTCTCTTCCCTTTGCCACACCACCTCCAAGAGGATATTGGGTTTTGTTTTGTTGGTGGTGCTATGACTTGACCCCCAGGGCCTCATGCATGCAAGGAAAGCTATATCTCCAGCCTCATATTGGGTCTTTAAAAGCATTTGCAATCAAGTGAGTCTGTGATCCAATGTCCACTTGCATGAACTTAGGCCTGGGACAGTAAGACGTGGAGATGGTATTCCATATTTGCTGTAAATTCATCTCAATTTCAATAAACATTTAAAACACTGTACTTTGATTATGAGGAAAAAAACTAGAACTTTTTTAAAAACTTGCTCAGACACAACCAACTGATGATTTATCAGCTAGAATTTATTTACCATCACTAAATTAAGCCATCTTTGAAAACACAATTTTTTAGGTTTTGTGTGTGTTGCTTTCCTCTGCAACTCACAGGAAGTACAGAATACACTCCATTCAATTACTGTGACTCAGCAGTAAATGTCTCATATAGGAGGCCATGCTCCCTAGTTGTGGGTAGAAGGCACAGTGAACTGTTTTAGTCAGCTTTTCTACTTATATAACTAAAAGACCTGACAAGAACAATCAGAGGAGGGAAAGTTTAATTTGTGGATCACAGTTTAAGCTGTCTCAGTCCATATATGGCCAACCCCATTCTTTGGGGACAGAGGTGAGGCAGAACATCATGGTGGAAGAGCGTGGCGGAGGAAAGATATGGCACCAGGAAGCAGAGACTAAGCTCAGCTAACAAAATATGTACCACAAAGGCGTGTCCCCAATGACCTACCTCCTCCAGCCCCATCCTACTGCCTACAGTTAATCATAATCAGGGAATGAATGCACCTATTTGGGGCCAAATCATTTCACCTCTAATCTTTCTTGCATTGTCTTACACAGGAGCTTTTGGGGGACACCACATATTTAAACCATAACACACACCCTCAAAAGCTAAGAGGATGCAGAGAAGGATATGGTTTGAAAAGTTCTCCTGGTGATCTTAATGCCTGTTCTTAACCACAATTGCAAGACACTTTCATTTATTGTTGGAATTACCTGTGAAATGGTTGCACCATTTAGAAATTACATTTCAGATTCTAGCATTGGTTGCAATGCAAAATGTGTGTGTGTTTGGCTAAATATAACCACATATTATGTATTCGACGCATCTGATTCCCCAAGACATATCTAAAGTGCAGATATATGGAATTTGCTGTACAATGTGATAATATGCCTTAACGTCATTACTGTTCTTATTTTAATAATCATTTCCCCTTTTATGTGAGTGCTGAAATTTTGTCACCTTGTGGTAAATTCAGATTATTTTTCTGGCTGTGGAAGTAATGATTATCATGTTTGATGTTTAATTTATATTAAAAGAGTTCATAAATTCTGAAAAGTAAATGAAGTCTATGGAGATAATTTTTTTTCTGTTGACCTTTCCTTTGCAGATAGGTGACAGAATAAAGAGCAAGCAGTTGACTTTTTCAGTAAGTGTCCTCTTATTTAAAGTGCCATGTAGAGATTCATGTGTCATTTTACATATGCATTTTATCCTTTAAAAAAAGACAGACCTGGTTTTACATTTATAAAAGGAACTTGAATAAGAGTCTGATAATGATCCACTGAGTAATTTGTACATTGATTCATTGAATATTTATCAAGAACCTCCTATTGGGTATCATCAGACTTACATAAGACATGGCCACAGTCCTCAATGGATTAACTACACTCCAATAGGTGCTATTTGGGGTAAAGCACGTCCCAGTTAACTAGCCAGGAGGAATGCCTTGTAAGAGACCTGCACACTAGTGGGTCAGGACACCCTTAGCAGTCTACCTTGCTGTACCTGATGCACTTGCTAAAAGAACCAACAGGTGATTGTTCTGGACATAATCATATATTTTGGGAAAGGTACCTGAGATTTACTTTAAAAATAGGTAAATTAATATTCACCATAATATGGGCTAAACATTTTTTTCTATTGAATGATACTTGTAGTTTTTGCAGAAAAGAATGACATTTTATCAATATTTTATTAGAGGTTTTTTTCCTCCAATTAGAAATTCAAGTCAGAAATGGGAACTGCAGCTTGCTGAAACTATGAATTTAAAATGAGGGTTTTTTTTTTTTTTTGCTATTCATGTTTAATTTGCTAAGTTAGCAAATTTAATTTGATGATGATTTAAACAGTAGTTAAATCTATCCAGGTTTATTTCATCTACTTTAAAAAAATGCATCTTTTTAATATTCGTACCAATTTTCTATGAATTCAGATATAGTTGTTAGAAGGGAAGGGGTTTTTTAATGTCAGAATAGCTTTAAAATGGATTGTTGGCATTTAAAAATTATTATGTAATAAAATAATTTGTGTACATGTTTTGAAAGTCCAATAATGCTTACAGATTTAAACTTAAAAATGTGTCTCTGGGGCTGGGGATGTAGCTCAAGTGGTAGCACGCTCGCCTAGCATGCATGAGGCACTGGGTCCAATTCTCAGCACCACCTAATAATAAAATAAAGATATTTTTTAAATGTATCTCTTATACCTCTCATAACCTGAGCCCAGAAACAACCACTTTGTACAATTTTAATAGTCTGTTTTGGTATTTACCCTCTGCCGCAGTCTGGCTGGGCAAAATAACCCGGAGGGTGAGTGACAAGGAACTTGTGAAGGTTGATAGAGCAGGAGTGGGAGCCGCTTTATTGCAGGACAGCAGAGGTATATATACTTAACTAATTACACACAGCTTATCTTAATTAACATAAACTAGATACAGCAGTCAACCAATAAGGAATCCTCATCATCTTAATGATTACACGCAGCTTAACTTAATTGACATAATCTAGACACAGCAGTCAGTCATTAAGGAATCTCTATCATCTTAATGGCTCCCTGGCATTACTTCCCAAACCACTCCTCTTGGCAAAGTGCCAGGTGCCATCTTGACTTGTCTGTGGCTCTCAACAACCCTCTACATAGTAAGTATGTCTCTATTACATTTTCTTGATTCATTCGTTTTAGATGCCTGTTGATTCCTTATTGTGGTAGATGGTTTGGGCACTCTAAAATTCCTTCTCTGTCTTCCCGTCTTACCAATAGGTAATTCAAATCTCTCTTCAGAGTTTTCATCATTATTACTATGGGTATATATGGAAATATATATTGTTCTTTCAGGTTGTTTGTGATAATTGCATTTATTTCTTGTAAACCTTTGTTTTTCTTGAATTTTTAAATCTGCATTTCAATGTTTGAATGTATATCTAAATCTTCCTTTATTAATTCTGACATCTCTATAAAAAGTCTCATTATTTTTAGCAAAACAAATCTTTTAAAATAATAGATTTTTTTCAGTTTTCCTTGGACATATCCATTCTGAAGCCCTCCATTTTCTCTCCCATGTGGACTGGCTGCCTGTGAGATCTGTTGCCTACTTTTCCTCCTGGGACTCCCCTTTCCCAGACCCTGGGAATCAATTCCTTCTCTTCTCTATTTGATTTCTTGTTTTCTACTTTACATCTGTATTTTGTTGGAGTTTATTTTCTAGTAGCTCATGAGAAAGAATATAATCAGTAAATATTTATGTGAAAAAGGTTTTCATTCTGTCATCACATCTGTTTGACTTTACATAATTCTGAGGGGCAATTACTTTTTCTCATGGTAGGGTTTTATAGGATGAATCACCTCTTCCTATCTGTGTTCCCCCACCCAATGCTGGCACTTGGGTTTGACCTTACTGCCATCATTTATTTTTATCCACTGGATGTCGAGGATTACATTAGGTTGCTTATTATTTTATTAGAGTACAGTTTTCAGACAGAGAAAGTGGCAGTAGAGGAACAGTGTCTTTAATGTTCATACTCATTCTTTTGAAAATCAGAAATTTTTACCTTTTTTAGGTATTTTAATGGTTACTTCTGCCATTTGGAAATAATTGGCATAGACTTATTTAAAATAACATTTGACCAAACAAGTCAAGTTAGGTATATGGGGCTTGGGACAATTTGCTAACAAATCTTAGCAAACAATTGGGCCTTTGCATGATGGTTGTAAATGACTGAAATATCCCCCGCCTAGAAAAGGTCAGTGATTATAGGGCTGGGGATGTGGCTCAAGCTGTAGTGCGCTTGCCTGGCATGTGCAGGACGCTGGGTTCGATCCTCAGCACCACGTAAAAATAAAATAAAGATATTGTGTCCACCGAAAACTAAAAAATAAATATTAAAAAATTCTCTCTGTCTCTTAAAAAAGAAAAGAAAAGGTCAGTGATTATATCAGTCGTATTCTTCATACAAAATATCCGTATGTTTATAGTAATCTTTTTAGTAGCATGCCTTTTTTCTGATGTGTTACCTTCCTTGAGCTAATATTACTGGGTTGAGATTTATAAATTTTGTAATTATAACTCAAAAGTTAAGGAAGCACTCACAGAAAATCTGATCAAATGCAAATGTAAGTCATTTAGGTGTAAGAGATGAAAGGGTTTTTTTAAAAGCATAAAAGGAGAAAATTTTCAGTTAATGATGACACGAAAAGATAAGTCAATCAGTAGATGACCAGCTGGACATTTTGGAAAATGGATTATCAAGTAGAAAGCTAACCAACCTACTAGAGGGGAAAAAGAAGAAGGAGGAACAAAAAAATTGAAGTATGTATAACTGCTAGTCTTTAATTTCTCAAGAATTGGCAAATAAGCCATTTCTCTTTACTGCAAGATAAACTTGTGGTTTCGTGGTTTTCATCTGTAAAAAAAATATAGCCATTCAAATTTCATTATATGTGCACATTGTGGGAGTTATGAGCAATAAACCAATTAGCCTGTTTTAGGTCTTAAATAATCTGTAGAAATATCATATTTAAGCCAGTCACCGTGGTGCAGGCCTGTAATCTCAATGGTTTAGGAGGTGGAGGCACAAAATCCTGAGTTCAAAGCGCCAGCCTCAGCAAAAGCAAAGTGCTAAGTAACTTAAGTCCGACTCTGTCTCTAAATAACATGCGAAATAGGGCTGAGGATGTGGTTCAGTGCCCCTGAGTTCAATTCCCAATACCCCACACTCCCCCAAAAATATATTTAGGTGGTAATCTATGGGGAATACTATAAATATTATGATTTTTGAAAGAAAGGAATCCATAGAGCATAAAGGAGGAATTCAAGGATGCAAATGTCCTTGATGGGATCATTCTGACCAAAATTGTCAGGCTGTGCTTTGTGTCAGGAAAAAATGAATTAAACTCTTGATCCTGAGCCATTTCCTTCTCTTGTTTTGAAACTTTTCCAAAATTTTATTCCTTTATAAATCATTGCCATTTGTAGGTGAACATCAAGATCACTAAAAATAGCATACTGCTTCAGTTCTCATCTTGTTTAAAATGTTATCTCACATGTAAGCTAAAAGGCTACACAATTGGAGCACCAACTTTTATCTCCTTTGATTATTGGATTTTCTTTTGTTCTCCATCTTGTACTGGGGTGTTTTCTTCTTGCTAATTCAGTCACTAGGTATTTTAAATGGGGTCTTCCCTAATAGAAAGGGTTTTGCCTTCATGCCGGTCCTTACATATTGAATAGGAGGCTGATTGCATTGTCCTGGGCTTACTGTTGTTTTCTGCTTCTGCTAGGCTTCCATTCGCACTAATACCACCACTCCCTTGCTCTCCTCTTTCTTTTTTTTTTTTTTTTTTTAAACCCGTGTGGACTGTTCAATGGCAGTCAGTCTCAAAAATTCTGAGCTTATATTCTCTCAATCATTTGCAGCTTTTTCATCCCAGAGGAAAAAAGGGTTCTACAAGATTCTTGAATTGCCTTCAGAAGTTAACCTACTTCCATGAATGGAACACTACTACTTCTTTATTTCACTTGCCTTTTAAATTATTAGATTCCTTTCTTCTCTCCCTCACTTCTCCCCAGAATTTGACTTCAACATTCACTCAGAACTGCTCTCAAAAGTTTTACCAAAATTTTTATTTTTAGGTGAGAATCAGTGGCCCTTGGCTCTGTGATCAAGTTGGGTATAAGCTTCTTAAAGCAAGGACTGTGGAGTAATTATAGCAGTGGATGTTTTCCCCACAGGGTGTCTGCTGGGATCAGATACTGTTAGGGTTTGGGTCTGGAATGTCCCCTAAAAGCTTATGTTTTGAAATCTTGGTCTTCAAGGCAGCAGTGTTCTGAGATGTGATTTTGAGGAAGTGATTGAATCATGAGGGCTCTGACTTTATCAATGGATTAATCTATTGAGGGGTTCATGATCTAATGGCATTACTGGGAGGTGGTGGAAACTGTAGGTACTGGGGTATGGTTGGAGGAAGAGGGTCACTGGGGACATTTCCAGGAAGGGTACTTCTTGTTTTTGACCTCTTTCTCTCTCTTATTCCTGGCTGCCATGAAGTAAGCAGCTTTCCTCCACTACACCTGTCTGCCTTGATTTTTGCTTTACTTCAGGCCCAAAGCAAGGGAACTGGTCAGCTATGGACTGAATCTTCTAAAACCAAGAGCCAGAACAAATCTTTCCTTCTTTAAGTTATTCCTATCAGTGACATAAAGCTGACTAACACCAATATTGTTTTCATTGTTACGTATGATAGTAATTCTCACAACTTTCACTTCCTTCTTTTGTCCTATTTTAAAGATGAGAAAACAGACTCAAGTAACTTGACATAAGTCACACAGAGTCGTGCCAAGAGATGACTCAATAGCCCAAACTATGAACTACCACCTTCATTATCCACAACATTTCTGAACCTAGATGTGGTTATCAAAGAGTCTTTGGTGCACAGAATAGGCCCCTGAGCTCTCCGGCGCAAGGTCTCAAGAGTCTGAAAGGCAGTAAAACAGGCATAGAGGTTAATGATGGGCAAAATTTAAGTTAGAAATATTAACTTGAAAGATCATGGCAAGAAACTTTATGTCTGTGCAAGGGGAAAATGATGTCTTGAAGGGCCCTAAAGATTAAATGGAACCTATAAAGTGGGTGGCATAAAGAGATCAATAAATAACATGGTATCTGTTTGAGGAGTAGATCAGTCACATGGATCTAAAAGATAGTGGGCAAACCAGACAGGGAATTATTTTTTTATTATGTAACCTGAAGTCCAATGGCAAGTGGTCCAAGGCTGGTCCAGTGGCTCTGCTTCTTTACTTTTCATTATTGTTACAGGGTAACACTAAACATTGTTACAAGAGTCCCACTAAAATTCTGTCACTTCTGTGTTTTAGACTTAAGGAGGAGAGGGCTAAAGAGCCCACCAACTCTGCAGTCACACCCCAAAACTGCTTCCTATGTCTATTGGCCAGAAAGTCACATGGTCATTCCATCTGCAAAGTGTTGACTCAAACAGCAACAACAAAAAATGGAGCTGTTAGCAAGGAAGAAATGTGCTAGAGTGTGGGTGTGCATGTCTGGATGTGTATGCACATGATGATTGTACGTGTATATTATATTCCAGAAGAGCAGCAGAAAAAAACAAAACACAAAGCTGGAGGAGAACAGGTTTACCACCAGCCCCAGTAGCAGCAGCTAGTAGAGGCCAGAGGGGCCAGAGGGAGTAAGTTGGAAAGAGAATGAGAAGATGCTTCAGCTACATATGTTAACTGTAATTAATGTAGAAAAAAAAAAGGATCACAGTCCTTTCAAAAGAATGACATGCAAATATTTAAGAAGGAAAAAAGAAGGCTACATTGCTACATTCAGGTCTTAAGAAATTGCTTTAATTGGTTAGACAGAGTCATAACAAAGCCTCTGTGCTGGGCTTGAACTCCACAACGATTCACTACCTGTCACCTTATCCTTTATCCTTGGACAACCTTGTAAGTGAGTATAGTTCAGGCAATAATGTGGAATCTTCTCTCAACCTTTCCTACTCCCATGGGAAAAGCAAAGCAAAACTACGGAACACTCACTTAATAGAAAATAGCCATAGCCTTGTCTTTACTATAAAAGACAAGAGCTAGTATATGATGATGGACCTCATATAGTTGGCTTGGAGTATAGGGGTCATAAGGAACCCATTTATCTATCATCAGTGTATCCTTTTCTGGAGTTATCCTTTCTTTGAAGGTGTCCTATGCCCTAAGATGATCTAGTGAATTGTTGTCATTCACCCCATGGATGTTGATTTCACTAGCTGTTAGGGTTTGTAAACAAGTCTGGATGGTGCCTGGCATTTTGCCAGAGGGAGTGGTTTGAGAAGTAGCCATCGAGCCATTAAGTGTGGAGATTCCTTATTGGTTGACTGCTGTATCTAGTTTATGTTAATTAAAATAAGCTGTGTGTAAGATATATATACCCCTAATGTCCTACAATAAACGGCTCCCACTCCTGCTGTATCAATGTACACAAGTTGCTCGTCACCCCCTGGTTATTTTGCTGCAGCCGGTCTGCGGCAACTAGCCTAGTTGATCTATACTGGAAAATAGACTTTCAATGCCCAGGCTTCATTGGTTAGTCTCATCCTGAGCACATGATCAGATCACATTTACATTGCATTTAGGTGTAATTGTGATTATGAAGTTAGCCTCTCCTGACGACAAATGCAGATTCAGTTATTCTAAGCACATTTCTAAGGTTAAGATAAAATAGGGAAATGGCAACTTTACAGAGCAAGGCCATTTTAATGATATTGAGTTTCACTTAATCCAGTTGGCAATATTTAATAGCTACAGTTACACATAATAGGTAAATGAGATTTTTAAAACCCAAATAATGGATTCAATAAAAGAAACTATATGCATTCCAATGGAAGATGGATGAAATAGAAATAGAAAGAAAATATAACCTATGAAGGATACTGTTCAAGTTCAGTGCTTATAGTAAATATCTTATAATGCTGGGAAATGAACTGGATGAAAAGGATAACTATGACTCTTCTCATCTTCTTTAAAACATGAAGGTAGTATGATTTCAATACACCTGATATTAAGAAAGTATAGTTGCCTGTATTCTTCTTCTTCTTTTTTTTTTTTTTTTTTTGTGCTCTGAATTGAACCCAGGGCCTCCTGCCTCCTGCATGCTAAGCTCACACTACCACTGAGAGTGAGAGAAAAAGAGAAAGAATACACATTTTTCTCCCTTCTGGTATTTATTTTTGCCTTTTTAAATGATAGGCCTTTCCAGAGATCTACCTTGTCTATTAAGTTAGACTACTTACCAAAAAATGCAGAAAAATAATGTATTCCATCTGGTGCAAAAGGAACATTAGATAATTTGGCGAAGTATTCAAGTGCTGGGCAGTCTTTGGGTTTTTCCAGAAGCCCAGAACCAAGTCTTAAGTGTGTAGGTTTGAGTTGTCATTGCCCTTGGAGGAGTACTTGTGTCCTGCAGTGAAGAGTTGAGCTGTTTCACTGTGGCAGTGATTGAGTCTGCCGGCTTCAGCTGCTGGGTTTTTGCCATTATAAAGATAAGGGCCGATGCAATCATCCTTAGGCCTGTGATATTTATGTAGATGTACTCTCCATGCCTTGAAGAATTCTGCTTTACCTAATTTTAAATCACTGCTAGGCATGATTGGGCCAACACAATGTTTCTCAATTTCTTGGAGCTTTGCTACATATTTCTGCCACATAAGTCAAGGATTTTATTAAATTAAATCTCTTTCTCCTGATAATGAGATCTGTGACTGCCACTCTTATATCAGAGCACATTCTTATATCCACGACTTGAGATGTCAAGTATTTCTGTCTCTATCAGAATAAATCCCAGCATTTCTGAAACAGGGTTCAAATTTAACATTTTACCCAGTATTTATGTTTATCTTATATATTTAGAGCATGACACTTAAAACATTGTTTTGTTTCCCAACAAGGAAAAGTTCCTTTTGCCTTGTGTATCATTGCCGATGATGGTGACTCTGAAATCAGAGTTTAGTCAGCAATACTTTTGATTCATGAGGCAGAATAGCAGGCATTTTGCTCTTCTGTAGCAATATTGGTTCTGCAGGGGAGGTGGTAGTAAAATATTTATTTTTCTGAGTAAACTAAGCAGACATGAATCAGAAGACACACGGGAAAGAAATATATGATCTTCAGAGATGCTGTTTTTGCAAAGGCTGTTTTTGACAATAACCACACTTTATATCC
Source organism: Spermophilus citellus (assembly GCF_964194105.1). Classification (NCBI taxonomy): domain Eukaryota; kingdom Metazoa; phylum Chordata; class Mammalia; order Rodentia; family Sciuridae; genus Spermophilus; species Spermophilus citellus. Next base: position 114,552,365 of record NC_138192.1, on the reverse strand, counting down.
CTGTCCTTTACAATATTCTGTAATTTCTAATACAACATAAAATAAATTTACACTTTCCTTATAAAGACAGCAGTTGTGGACTCTGCTATCAATCCCTCAATTCAAAGTGTATTGTGTGTTCTAAAGCAGACTGGTAGAGCTGAAAGCAAGGTAGACCAGTTGTTGAAAATTATATGGAATCCCCATTAGACTATTTACTGTTGGCTTGGCCAGGCCTTTCAGCATCTCATTTTCTTGACTTATATTTCACAAATAACAATCTCTAGGCATCCCATGAGGTTGCTTTGACGTCAAGTAAGATAATGCATGTATAAATTGCTAGGCTTCCATAGATATATGAAATTATGGCTTAGGAGGCTTTTGACACTCTCCTACCCTTTGTGAATTCAGGGCTTATTCCAACTAAGCTAAAAAAATGTAGCTGATAGCTGTACACAGTCAAGGCAGACAAAGTAAATGGCTGTTGCGAGAAATGGGAAGAGTTTTTGATGTCATATAGGTCTGAGGTCTGATATCTTGGAGGTAGATAGCATTTCTAGCAGCTCCCAAAGTCAAGTATAGATTTGCAATAACTGAAATTATTGTTATAATATTTACAACCTACCTATATTTGAAATGCTTCAAAGACACCAGATAATTGAAGGTAAATAAAATCAATAGTATCTTTAGGAAATGCCTTACACTGTATTAAAATCATGGAATGTTTTTGTTGTACACAAAGGCATAGTTATTATGTAGTTCAGATAATAGTTCAAAGTGTTTATTATCCTTCTTATAGATGATTTCATAGTAGTAAGTAATTTCCTGAGAGAGATGGTTTACATTCTTAAATAAAAAAGATATTCTTAGATGAAATTTCTTTTTATTCCTAAGCCTCATAATGTTTTTAGTCTCACAGAAGATAGAGAATATTTTCTTGATCTATTCTTCATACTTACATTACTTCAGTGGTATAGGGGAATCATAAATTGCTATCAAGATTAGTAGATTTTTAGGCATGCATAGATTCCCTATCACTTACAAATTAGAAAGGGGGGCTATAAATGGCACAGACTATTAAATTAATGAAGTAATCACATGAGAGGAATCTAATGTCTATAGTCTGAAGGTTTGTTCTTTACAATGTAGTAAAGATATGTAAAATTCAAATTTGGCTCTGAACTTATACACTTGCAAAATGCTACATAACAGTACAGGAAATATGTTTTGAAAAATAGTCAGAAATCAAAGGTCAATTCAATATGACTAACAAAATAAGAGATTGCCAAAAGTGATTTTCTTTTTCTTCCTTCCTTTTTTTTTCTTTTATTATTGGAGGAAAACATTCTATCTGTAAATGTCATTCTTCTTAAAATGCTCAAGATAATTTCCAGAAGAATAAGTCTTTTATTGAAATTCTTACTGCTTATCAAAAAGTCTTCATTCTCTATACATTCACTTACTTTTGACATTATAAATGTATATCTCTTGAAAAGCATCATTTCCTCAATAAATATTTACATAATGACTAGGTCCACTGATAGTCAAGGCAGTATGAATTTGAAGATGAGATGGGATAGTCTTGATTCAGGAGGAGAAATTGGCATTTCCTTATGAATTGACAAGTTTAAAAATTATTATTTTGAAAAGACAACAAATACTTTAGTTAAAGTCAGAAAAAAACAAATTATATTTTATCACTGATTTAATGTGGTGGTGGTGTGAGTATCAGTTATATATTATTGTATAATGAAGTAATGTCTTAAAAATATATTGTATTTCACGAATCTGGCTTGACAGGCTCAGCTGGAGGGTTTCGCTCCATATGGTGTCACTGGGGTGGTTGACATTTGTAGATCTGACTGTGCAAGTTCATCCCATGTAGCTCACACGTGTGACCAACAGTTGTATTGGCTGCATGAGCCCCTGGTACATTGATTCTTCACCACATGGTCTCTCAACTTGGCTTAGACTTGTAAGATATGGCAGCTGGCTTCCAAAAGGAGGCATTTTGAGCAGTGAAGGAAGAAAATGTTTTTTTCTTTAGGACTCAGCAGCTACACAGCATGGCTTATGCTGCCTTCTGTTGATTGAAGCATGTCACAGGGTCAGACAAGTTCCTGAGAGAGGAAACAGAGTCAAGATCAATGGAAAGAGGGGCCAAAGAATTGACAACAGTGTCAACCTGCTACAGGATAAAAGCTTTTATGTTTGGTGAGAAGTTGTCATGACCTCCTATAAATTGATTCACACCCTATCATTTAGATATTTGAACTAACTATCATACCTCAGAGCATAAAGATTCAAATCAGAGTTCCTTATATACATAGAACATTATGATTTTTTGATCTTTCACATGGCTTTGGAATAATGTGTTTACACACACACACACACACACACACACACACATTTACATATGTATGTAAAAACGCTGCAGAATAATTAACATAAGTTCATAAAAATAGAAGAAAAACTTCAAACTTTTACTTTTAACTCATGAGAGCTCATAACAAATTTCTAAGTGCAGTTTATAAATACAAATTGTTTGTGCTCACCATGTAGTTAGACTTGGTGGACTGACTTCCAAGTGTCCGTGGAGTTAGTTATGTGACAGAGTGACAATGCTCAGTCATAGGAAGTGTTGATAAGCCCCTTTTGTCTTCTCTCATGTCACTGTTTAAAGGGGAGGGGACTGCCAGACAAGGATCCTGTCCAGATGTCACCCAGTGGGAAGATGAAAAGAATCTTGTTACCTGATGCCATAGTGGTGCATCTGTGCCAGGCCAAAACTGCCAACACAGGTTCTTTTATGTGAGAGAGGTAAGCTTCTGTTTTGCATAAACTACTTTAACTTTGGACATTTTTGTTATAAGGAACCAAGCCTAATCCAAATTGATCCACCTGATAAGCAAGTCCTCCATCCTGGACTTAACTAAATAAAATCCAGTCAGTGTTGATGACTATCTTCTCTATAAGTGATATGTTAAACATGGTTCTCAGGTTTTGTTCTTGTTGTTTGACACACACACACACACACACACACACATACACACACTTTTTTTTTTTTTGGTCTTTTTGGCCTGGCACTAAGTGATTTAGTGCCCTTAAGGGAACAAACAAACAAACTAAAAAAACCATAACACCACTATCATGTGCATATGTACTCATTTACATGGAAGGAAAATGAAGGAATCTTTTTTTCCAAACTGATATCAGATTAGTTTTTGGTTCTTGCTTGCCAAGTCATAATTGGCTAAACACTACACCAAAGAAAGCTGATTCTTGTGTTTGTTGCCTTGATGATCACAGCACTACTAAGGGTCCGAAGCAGGAAACGACTTAAGTCTAATTCAAATCAAGTAGAATGTGTGTGTGTATGCGTGCACCTCCATGTGTGTATGTGTACGCCTCCATATGTGTATGTGTTGTTGGCGATGAACCCTGGATAGTGTACATGGTAGGCAAGCTCTGTACTCCTGGGCTACATCTCCAGAAAGTATTTTTATTGTCATATCAGTATGATGAGTAATAACATCCATTATTTGTACAAGAAAATTATGCAACATTTTTTATATATAGTAATATTTTTAATACTGCTCTGAACTTAGAATTGTGATTTACACTCATAGTACTCATTCTTTTTAAATAGAAGACTTACTAAGATATAATGCGTGTAACCATAAAATTCATTCTTTTAAAGTATACAAATCACTGAGCTTTAGTATATCCACAGAACTATGCATCCATCACCGTCATTTAATTTCAAAACATTTTCATCTCTCTAGAGCAAATATTCTTACCCATTAGCAATCATTCCCCATTTAGACCTACTCCATCCTTTGCCAAACACCTGTCTCTATAGATTTGCCTGTTCTGGTTATTTCATATCACATATATCATATAATGTGATCTTTCTGACTAGCATAATGCTTTCAAGTTTTATCTATATTGTAGTATTTATCAGCACTTTGCTCCTTTTTATGTTTGAGTAGTTCCACTGTATGGATATAGGATATTTTCCAATTCATTAGAAGATAAATATTTGATTTGGCTGTGTCCCTGAAGTATGATGTTTTTAAGTCCTTTGGGTATAGACTGAGGAGTGGAATAGCTGGGTCAAATGGTGGTTCCATTCCCAATTTTCCAAGGAATCTCCATACTGCTTTCCATATTGGCTGCTCCAATTTGCAGTCCCACCAGCAATATATAAGTGTGCCTTTTTCCCCACATCCTCACCAACACTTATTGTTGTATTCTTAATAGCTGCCATTCTGACTGGAGTGAGATGAAATCTTAGAGTAGTTTTGATTTGCATTTCCCTAATTGCTGGAGATGTTGAACATTTTTTCATATATTTGTTGATTGATTGATTTTCTTCTGAGAAGTGTCTGTTCAATTCCTTGGCCCATTTATTGATTGGGTTATTTGTTTTTGTTTTTGGTGTTTAGACCTTTTTGAGTTCTTTATATATCCTAGAGATTAGTGCTCTATCTAATGTAGGAGTGGTAAAATATTTGCTCCCAAGATGTAGGCTCTCTCTTCACCTCACTGGTTGTTTCTTTTGCTGCAAAGAAGCTTTTTAGTTGAATCCATCCCATTTATTGATTCTTCATTTTAATTCTTGCTCTATAGGAGTTTTATTAAGGAAGTTGGGGCCTAATTCAACATGATGGAGATTTAGGCTACTTTTTCTTCCATTAGTCAGTGTCTCTGGTTTAATACCTAGGTCCTTGATCCACTTTGAGTTGAGTTTTATGCATGGTGAGAGATAGGGGCTTAAGTTCATTTTGTTGCATATGGATTTCAAGTTTTTCCCAGCACCATTTGTTGAAGAGGCTATTTTTTCTCCAATGTATGTTCTTGGTGCCATTGTCTAATATAAGATAACTGTAGTTATATGGATTTGTTTCTGTGTCCTCTATTCTGTACCATTGGTCTACCAGTCTATTTTGGTGCCAAAAACATGCTGTTTTTGTTACTATTGCTCTGTAGTATAGTTTGAGGTCAGGTATACTGATGCCACCTGTTTCGCTCTTCTAGCAGCACAATTCACAATTGCTAAACCATGTAACCAACCTAGACACCCTTCAGTAGATGAATGGATAACAATAATATGGTATACATACACAATGGAATAGTGTTCAGCATTAAAAGATAATAAAATCATGGCATTTACAGATAGATGGATGGAGTTGGAGAATATAATGCTAAGTGATGTTAACCAATCCCAAAAAACCAAATGCCGAATGTTTTCTCTGATATAAGGATGCTGATTCATAATGGGGTCGGGGGGAGCATAAGAGGATTAGATGAACTCTAGATAGAGAAAAGTGGAGGGAGGGAAAAGGGGGGACATGGGAGTAGGAAAGACAGTGGAATGAGATGGACATAATTACTCCAAGTACAGGTATGAAGACACTAATGGTGTTACTCTACTTTGTGTATAATCAGAGACATGAAAAATTGTGCTCTATATGTGTAATATGAATTGTAATGCATCCTGCTGTCATACATAACAAATTAGAATAAAAAATGTTAAAAAGAAGAAGATAAATATTTGAGTTGTTTCCACTCTTTGGCTCTTATAAATCATATTGCCACAAACATTTATGTGATGTTTTTGTGTAGATATAGGTTTTCATTTCTCTTGGGTATACAACTAGGAGTAGAATTGCTGGGCCATATGTTAATGCTATGAGCTGATAATTTTAGGAATGGTCAGACTGTTTCCCAAAGTGGTTACACCATTTTACACTGCCAACAGCAAAGCATGAAGGTTCTGATTTCTCTATATACTTCATAATACTTGTTGTCAGGCCTTTAGACATTCTAGTAGATATGAAGTGGTATTTCATTGATTGTATTTGTGTTTCCCTGATGATTAATAATATCTAACATCTTTTCATGTGCTTATTGGTCATCTATTTACCTTTATTACAGAAATGTCTATCCTTTGCCTGCCCCATTTTCGATTGGGTTATTTATCTTTTTAGGTCTGTGATTCATTTTGAGTTGATTTTTGCATATGGTTTGAGGTATGGATCCTGCTTCCTTCTTTTGCTTGTAGTTATCTAGTTGCCTCAGAACTCTTTGTTGAAAACATATTCTTTCCCCAGTGACTGGTCTTGATATCTCTTGTCAAAATAAATTGACCAAAAAAGTAAAAGTAAAGATTTATCCATGGACTTTCAATTTTATTTCTTAATATATATGACTAGTTTTTCCTTTATTTTGGCCAGCACCACACTGTATCAATTACTATAGGTTTATAGTAAGATTTGAAATTGTAAGTTGTGAATATTCCAGTTTTGTTCTCCCTTTTCAATATTGTTTCAGCTATTCTACATCTCACATTTCTATATGAATTTGCTCATTTCTGCAAAAAGAAAAACAAAATAAAGGAAGGAGGGAATAAAAAAGAAAAAAAATGAAAAACTATATGAAAACTAGCACTTTGGTAGTGACTGCTATGAATCTGTGGATTAATTTGGTGGGTATTGTCATCTTAACAATATTAGATCTTTCAATTCATGAACTACAAATGTCACAATTTTGTCTCATTTGTTAATTCTATTTCATGTGCTTTTTTCTTTTCTACAAATATATTGAAAGGGCTCATGGGCTGAAGCCTTCAATTAGTGTCATAGCCCTTCAATCATTTACTGTCATTTGAAAAGGGGACAATAAAAAGGGGAGACAAGCAAATGCATAACTGAATTCCATCTTGGACAGCTGACCTATGACTGTTTTGCAATGACAAAATTATTCCAGTGTGAATGTACAAGAATGCAACTACAAATTCCACTGCTATGTATAATCATAAGGCACAATTTTTTTTAAGTTTATCCCAAGTGGATCTCTCCCAAGTCTTCCATCTCTCCCAAGAATCAGCTGTGAATTCTGCTCTGATTCCTTTAAATTAGCTTGATAATGAGATTTTCCAAGATGGTTTCTATTTGCTAAAATGCTTGCTAACTGGTAAGAAGCAGATTCTTACCAAGAAGCATCTGGAATCTTCTTTCACTGTATTTGCCAAAGGTTTTCTAATTTCTGACAGTTACATTTTTCCTTCTTTTTAAACAATTTGTTCCATGACAATAGAATGCACTTTGACACATCATACATAAATGGAGAATAACTTCTCATTCTTCTGGTTATACATGATGTAGAATCACACCAGTCATGTAGTCATATATGCACATAGGATAATAATGTCCCATTCATTCTACTATCCTTCCTACTCCCATATCCCTTTCTTTCTTTAGATCTCTTGAGTATAGATCTGTATGAAGTGGAATTAAATGTCCATCTCTGTTGCCATTTAACCTGGAAATCCTTTCTAAGTTGTTATGCACTGAATTGTGTTTCCCCCACCAACAATTCACATATAGAAATCCCAACCCTTAGTACTTCAGAATGTGACTCTTTGGAGAAAGCAGCTTTAAAGAGGTAATAACGTTAAAATGAGGTCATTAGGGTGGGTCCGAATTCAATATGACTGACATCCTTATAAGAAAAGAATAGGACATAGGCACAGAGAGGGAAGACCATGTGAAGTCACAGAAGGTGACCTTCTGCAAGTTGGGGAGAAAAACCTCAGAAGAAACCAACTTTATCAGCACCTTGATCTCAGAGGTCCAGCCTCCAGATGTGATAAGTGATAAAGACTTACACTAGTAAGTGACCAAAATAGACTGAAGACTGTTGTAGTGTGAACTGATCGATATAATCAATAAGTCATAGACATAGGTTATAGATTATTAGAATAAGTTAAGATAACATAGATAAGCAACAGTAAGACATAAGTTCATAGATAGGCTTATTCCTGATGAACTTAAGTAATAGTAATAAGATCATGTAACTGTAAGACACAGGATTTAAGCCACCGGAAAAAGATATGGAGCAGTGAAAGGCATTAAGTCATATACCAGTATAGTTATAGATGAATGTAGGCTGATAGGTTAATATAGAAAAGGTTAAATCAATATAGTTGTGAACAATTGGATTAGCTTGATCATGTAGACATAGGGCTTATAGGTATCAGTAGTAAAATGATGAGTAAATGAGATAACTGCAAGCATCAAATAGTTTACTAGCACCGGGATAGTGGGAATGAAGTCACTGTGGCTATATGAACAAAAAGCGTGGCCGTAGGGACTCTGTCTTAGCTGTTCTAGACTCCATCTTAGTTTTTCTGTTTCTGCTCCTGTGAAGAGGGAACTGCATGACCCATTTCTGAGAAACAGAAACGAAAGCTGTCTTCTTTTAAAAAACTGTTTTTCTGTACTTTGTACCTCACAGAATGTACCCAATTCAGTATACAGTGGTGGTCGTGGTGAGCTCCATCCTGGGTTTGAGTACATTTATGGATCTACATGACTTTAAAATAGATTATCACCCCCCATTCAGCTGAAACTCAAGCTTCTGTACCTTGCTTGCTTGCATGATGCTGAGAAAAGCCCTTGAGTTGTGGTTTTTTTGTCCTTAAATTCCCAAGACACAGGCCAGGAAATTGGTGTTCTCCCACAAAGCATCAGTGTCTACCGGTGGGAGACAGTCCCTGGCCAGTTAAATAAAGATCTCTTTTGTTTGAATTTGAACTTATAGTGTTTTCTGAGGTGGCTCCCTATAAGGAAGATTTCTGATTTAAGTAGCTCTTTCTTACTACATGACACCTGTCTTGCTACTAATTGGTGCCTGGAATAAAGCATTATTTGGGGGCTACTAATAACCACAATCCATTGTTTATTCTACATATCTTCTATTCTTATATTCTATCAAATTGTTCTTATGTTGAGCTGAAATTGTAGCCTAGCCGCTAACATAGGTTACTGCCAGCTTTTCCTTAAATCACAAAATAAAGATATTTATTTTCTATTTAATGACTCTTCATTAACTGATCTATCCCCTTTCTTCTATTTTCTTTCCCTGATTAAATACTCTTGGTTCCTTCAGCAGTTTCTTTCTTTTTTTTGGGGGGGGGGGGACAGATCTGATTATTTATTTATTTATTTATTTTTATTTATATTTTTTAATTGGTTGTTCAAAACGTTACAAAGCTCATGACATATCATCTTTCATACATTTGATTCAAGTGGGTTATGAACTCCCATTTTTACCCCAAATGCAAATTGCAGTTTCTTAAAAAAAAAAATTAAAATCTTCGCAAAATATACATAACATAAAATTTACCATCTTCACCTTTTTTAAGTACATAGTTCAATGGTGTTAGAATATTTTCACATTGTTGTTCAGCCAATCTTCATTGCTCTTTCATCCTACAAAATTGCAACCCTTTAACCCCTTAAGCAAGTCCCCATCCTCCCACGCTAGCCCCTGGCAACAACTATTCTGCTTGCTGTCTGTGATTCAGCCTCTCTAAGTACCTCATAGAAGTTGGATCAGGCAGAATTTGTCTTCTTGTGACTGGCTTGGCATAATGTTCTCAAGTGGTTTCTTTGGTGACAGGATTTTCGGCTTTTTCCCCAATCCCAGGTGATTTTTTCTGAATCTTGTTTGCTCATACCCGACTCAAGAAGGCGAGGCCCAGGACAGCACATATTAATCCAAAGAGTTGTCTAAGAGGCAGAGAAAAGAATTCATTCTGGATATAACATTTCTAATAAAGGTCGTGAGATTGTCTGGATCACTCCCTGCCACTGTTGACTCATACTGAGCTTCACTGTAAGGTCAAATGCCCCAGTCCTTGAAGGCAGTTCTTCCCCACTATCCCTGCTTCCCTCCTCCCACCTCTTGCCTTATCTATCACCTAGCACAAGGAACACCAGAAATTACATACGAAGGTCATAATAAGGTTGGAAAAATATGTATGGGACCTGCATGAAGAGTGAATTTTCTTATGCAGTTTCTTCTGTAATAACATTTCATATTTTCATTAAACTCTGATCCACAGAGAGAATCAACGCAGTGACTTTGGGAGATTCAAAACCATAAAAATTATTAATATGCACTGACCCTACTATCCAAATTGGTATTCTATAATGACTCAGAATTAATATATTGAGCAAATTTTTTTCATAGTAAGGAACAAACATATAAAATTGCACATTTTTCCCCTTGCAAACACATACTACTTTTTATTTAATAGGCTAGCCATTCTCAAAAATTATGTCAAGCCATGTTTGTGTATGTATGATAAAATAGTTTGTAAACCAAGAACAGCTCAGTTGTTACTAATGAGAATACTTAATTTTTGTTAAAAATTAAGGTGGACTCAGGGGTATCTTTCTCATTTATTTTATGGTATGGACAATAAAGTTTGAATTGCAATTATTAGTTACCTAGGTGGAAATTGTACACAATTCAAAATTTTCTCCTTGGAATGTAACTGTTATTAATATATAGGTACTATTTCAGGGACTATGAATCATTTAAATTCATGTAACTTGAAATTCAAATTAATTTGATTTTTTTCTTTTTAATTTTGCCAAATGGGTAAATTTATAATAAGAAAGAAATTAAATATAAAAAAATAAATATACACATTCCATCCATGGGACTATTTTTAAATATGCTTTGGGTCTCAGCTATTTCTTTGTTTAAACAAAATTTATGTAATCATGGGAATGTGAACATTATCCATCCCATATGTTTAAACAAACTATACATATCTACATATGTGTGTGTATACGTATGTATATTAGAAGAGAGCGAGAGAATGAGAGAAAGAACCCCACTAGCATAACCATTTAGGATAATACCTATCTGGTAATACAAATATAATATTTCTATGTCATGAAAACTTCTTAAGTATTTAAATTATATTTTTGAGACACCTAAAGCAAGTGACCATTTCATGTTAGTCAAATTCCCTAATTCACTGATCCCTGCTAGGGAAGCATTTTGGCAAAGTAGTCATTAAAATAGATTGCATTTTCCCTTGCGAAATGGACAGACCATAGAGTATTAAGTTTCTGTTTGAAGTTGAAAACGGTTTAGCAGTGTCATAGTTTGCTAATAGTTCCCTCTCTAAGTACATAAAACTTCTTAAAATTGTATTGCACTTTCAGGCTGTCAGCACCTTCAGAAAGTACATATTAGGAAAAATGCATAAAAGCACAATTTATAATTCTATTTATCAATAAGCAGGGTCAAATAGTATTACTCTATATTGAGAATCATGTATAAAAAATGTGGCAAAGGTGCTCAAATTCTCTAATAGACCATTTCTTGTTACCTTCACTTGGCCATAATTCTCACGGATTGACTAGCTGTTTTTCTTCTATCTATGGATCATTTCAAAGAGGTCATATTTTACTGATAAATCATTTTATCCTATTTAAATAGCATAACTATCTCAAGTTTCTATTTTAGATGAGTATAGCTTCTATGGCTTTTTGTCTTTGCTTTGTTACTTTGAACATACACTTGTATACCCCATTATTTTATCACTCTGCATTATCATTTAACATATCACCTCCGGTGACCTCTTTAACCACCATAATCTTAGCTCTTTTGGAGTTTGAGTTCATAGACTTTAACTTGCTACTAAATGACCAGAATTTAACTTGCCCATTCACTATACATTTCTAGGTTTTGCTAACAGGTAGCAAAGTTTCAGTGTGACACTCATTTCAGGTTCTCTGGGCAGTTAATGGACTTTTCTTTAAAAACAAACGAACAAAAACAAACTTTTCCTTTCAATAACCACTCCCCCAGATTGCCAGGCTGGCTGGACTGGCTGCTCTTGGAGATGCTCCCATGGTCTGACACAGGCATGCCTACCCCTTTTCTGTGTTATGGTTGGCACCCTCCTGCCAGTGCTGGACCTGCTGCCATTATTGATGCTTCAAAACTCTGCAGTCCGTTCTCTTCAATACCTCCTTCACACCTCCCCTCTACTTTTCTGTCCTTTCTCAATTTTCTTGCTGGTCCTCCATTAATCTGGTTTGAGAAAAAGTCAGTGTATTTCCTTCCTTTCTGTTGAGTCGAACAAGCACCTGTCATCATTTGTAGTGTTCTCATGTCTAATTTTGAGCATCACCGAGGATGTTGGGTCAAGCCATCTTTTGGGCATCCACTTTTCCACATGTTGGTTCTTATACTTGCTCTGGTATGCACAAAAACTGGCTTCTAGAACTCAAGAATTTGCAAGGCAAGTTCCAGTGTTCAATCCCTTTACAAAAGCCTAGAAAACTCACCTATATAAATTAACCCAGCAGATTTCCCTTCACATTTCTTCTTTTATTTTAAATTTATTTTTATTCTGATTTGTTATATATAACAGCAGGATGCATTACCATTCATATTACACATACAGAGCACAACTTTTCATTATCTCTGGTTGTATACAAAGTATATTCACACCATCCATACCTTCATACATGTATTTAGGGTAATGATATCCATCTCATTCCACCATCTTTTTTACCCCCAAACCCCTTCCCTTCGCCTCCCACTCCTTTGTCCTATCTAGAGTTCCTCTAATCCTCTCCAACCCCACTATGAATCAGCCTCCTTATAACAGAGAAGACATTCAGATTACTCAGCATTGCTGAGTAATATTCCATTGTGTATTAATATTGTCAAAATGACCATACTACCAAAAGCACTATACAGATCTAATGCAATTACAATCAAAATCCCAATGACATTCCTCATGGGAAATAGAAAAAGCAGTCATGAAATTTATCTGGAAAAATAATGAGAGACCCAGAATAGCTAAAGCAATACTTACCAAGAAGAGTGAAGCAGGTAGCATCAGTATACCAGACTCTAAACTGTACTACAGATCAATAGTAACAAAAACAGCATGGTATTGGCACCAAAATAGACTGGTAGATCAATGGTACAGAATAGAGGATACAGAGACAAAACCACATAATTATAGTTATCTTATTTATCTGTATTCATTGGAGAAAAGATAACCTCTTCAAGAAATGGTGCTGAGAAACTTGGAAATCCATATGCAACAAAATGAAATTAAACCCCAATCTCTCACCATGCACAAAACTCAAAGTGGATCAAGGGCCTAGGAATTAAACTAGAGACACTGTGCCTATTAGAAGAAAAAGTAGACCCAAATCTTTATCAACTTATATTAGGTCCTGACTTCCTTAATAAGACTCCTATAGAGCAAGAATTAAAATCAAGAATCAATAAATGGGATGGATTTAAACTAAAAAGCTTCTCAGCAAGAGAAACAATTAGTGAGGTGAATAGAGAGTCTACATCCTGGGAGCAAATTTTTACCATTCCCACGTCAGATAGAGCACTAATCTCTAGGATATATAAAGAACTCAAAAAGCTAAACACCAAAAAATCAAATAGCCCAATCAATAAATGGGCCAAGGAACTGAACAGACACCTCTCAGAAGATAATATACGATCAATTAACAAATATATGAAAAAATGTTCAACATCTCTAGCAATTAGAGAAATGCAAATCAAAACTACTATAAGATTTTATCTCACTCAGAATGGCATGTATCAAAACACAAAAAACAGCGAATGTTGGTGAGGATGGGGGAGGAAAGGCACACTCATACATTGCTGGTGGGACTGCCAATTAATATAGCCAATATGGAAAGCAGTATGGAGATTCCTTGGAACACTGGGAATGGAACCACCATTTGACCCAGCTATCCCACTCCTCGTTCTCTACCCAAAGGACTTAAAAACAGCATACTTCAGGGACACAGCCACATCAATGTTTATAGCAGCACAATTCACAATAGCTAAACTGTGGAACCAACCTTGATGCCCTTCAGTAGATGAATGGATAAAGAAAATGTGGTATATATACACAATGGAATATTACTCCCTTCACATGTCTATGGTTAGAACTGCATTGTTGGGTCAATTCTGCAATTGTTTTCAGGGGAAGGGAATGGAGTTGCCACAACTGGCATATACTACACAAGTCTCAATCCCAAGAGTTGGGGAAAGCCTGAGCTTGCTCTGAAACACATAGACACAGACTCCTGTGCAGAATCAAGGTCCTGTTAACAAGAAAAATCCAGGGATGGGTTTGGCTATAGGGTAGGCCACAGTCACATCTGCTACAGAATTGAAGGGCTTTGATTGTCCATGTGTGAACTGGGCCCCAGTCACTGAGATCTATCCAAATGGCCTTTGGTTGAGCCAAAACTGTCATAGTGTCCTTTTGATTTTTGTAGCACTTGTTGATGTAATGCTCACTGACACTTAGCACATCTGACCTTTTAGAGTCAATTGTCCTCTCATGTCTATGCTCTGCTTCCCAACATGGATGCCAGATGGATATTTTGGAGGGTGGAAATAAAAGAAAAGGGCTATTTGTGGACTAAGTGTATATCCATGCGTCCAATCTCAGTTGCACTTCTGCATACAGAGCAGAGATGGGTCCTGAGCACTGGAAAAAGTTGTTGGTTAGTCTTGCCTTCTCTTAAGCCAGAGTCTGCAGAGTACCAAATGTGGCTATGCGGGGCCCACAGACATGCTACTTCAATATTAGAACATTTTTTTATGTTGAATAATTATTAATATTAAGAAATACAAAAAAATTCTGATTTCCCATTTCTTCTGAAAAGTCTGTTGCTATGATACCAACTGTATCCACATTTTTCAAGGCAGTGATTGGCTTGTGCTGCCCAGTACTGTCCTTTTTAGAATGGAGTCTGTGTTCTTCTGTTCTCCCACGTGCTGCTAAGCCTGAGTTCTTACACTAAAAGCATTTCACTCACTTAAGGTATCCATTGTGCCTCTGTAATATTTACATATGAGACCATTCTGTATACTGCTATCATGTTAACTCTTAAAAAGAATCTCCCACTCACACTTTGGGTTGCTTCCAGTGTCTCTCATAATATTTCCTGCCTCCTTAGCAGAATTCTGCTTAATTACATACATGGAAATTCCATATGTCTACTATTATACCCTTTATCTTGCCATTCTTCAGGTGATGGCGTCACCACTTGCTTGCATGAGGTTGATCAAAAAACATTTTTGTGGGAGAATGAATGATGCATCTGTTCCCCCTCACCCCCACAAATGTCAATGTCCTACTCTCTGAAACCTTTGACTATCTTATATAGCAAAAGAAGATTTTGTGGATATGATTTAGTTAAGGATTTTAGGCTGAGGAGATTATGCTGTATTACCCAATTGGGCCTAATGTAATCATGAAGGTCTTTTTATGAAGAGGAGATCAGATTAGGAAAAGCTGATGGGGTTATGAGTTAATGATTGCCAAGGCAGCCTTTCTAAGTGGCAGGAGGCAAGGATTGTTCTCCAGAAGGAATCAACTCCCCTGACTTTTAATGTAGCTTAGACAAATTCAAGACTTCTGACCTCCAGAACTGTAAGATAATAAATTTGTGTTGTTTTGAGTCATCATATTTGCAGTAACTTGTCACAGCTGCAATAATAAATTACTACAACTTCCTTCTCTATCTTCATGTATAAAATCTCCTTCTTTGTGAAATACCTCTGGATTACCTAAACACTGCACAGTCTTTCACTGATCCTTTATAATTGTATGTCTTTGTTCCCCCTCTGGGTTGCAAGCTCATTGAGAATAGGCCCTTTGTTATTTAATGTGTCTTTTTGTAGGACATATTAAGTGTTTGATCACAGTTAGTAGTGAAGAAATATATGTTGAATAAAGAAAAAAGGGATTGAATGGAATACTAGGGATATTGCCAAAATGGCCATGAGGAACAATTGTAGGTAAATCTACTAGGATGCTTAAATAATGAAAAAATAAATACATATCTTGGTATCTTGGAAATCAGTAGATCTAGATGAGTTACATTAGTCTGATGTCCATCAGATGACAAAAGCCACCTCTGTTTTTCCTCTTGCAGGAAAGGAGAGAAGCAGAGAGGAGGTGGGAACTCCATTAAGATGGGAAGAACAGACTTTCCATTACTTCTTCAGCTTGGATGTGGTATGGATCATGGAAAGTCTGCATTGCATCTTGGAGCACTAGGAGTGGCAATTTCACTCACTGAGTTTTAAATTCTACTTTTATTGAGGGCTCCTACCAGATGGTAGGGATTATAGAATTCTAAAGTCATTTTTCCTTGTAGAACCTCTGGTCTAGAATGCTACTCCAGTCTAGAAATTGTAGATTCCTTTAGCAAATAAGGTCAAGATAATTTCTCTTTATTTTTGTGACACCCATTAGACTAGGTTACAGCTGTCTACATGGACAATGTGCTATTTCAGTGCAACTTAGACATTGGCATCCAGGCAGAAAGTCTCCAGGGAAGGTTACACATTTGCATAATGTCACCGAAGGTTTGTGTTTCTGTATTAACTGACAGCAATGGGCAATGACAGGATGCCAGGCAGCTGTGTTGATGACAGAGCCTCTGAAAATAGAATGCATGTTCTTTCAAGATGACATCAGCCTTCGGTTATGGGAAGATGGGAGGGCATCCAAAGGAAGGGGAGACAGGAAAGGTGGGAAAGTGTTGCCCAGGGTTGGGAAGGTCAAGCGTAACATTTGATCATTGAATGAAGGAGGAAAGGAAATGTTTTACTTATATTAAATTTTAAATAACAGAATGTGAAACTTGGCACAAATGGCTTAAGAATTTTATTTAACTAAAGGGTTGATGGAAATAGACAAAAAAAGATTAGAATTAGAATTCAACTTATATTATTACTGCTATTTTCCCATTCTGCCTTGTTGATCACAAGCTAAATCTTGTTTTCTTATTGAGTAACCCAGTGAAATATGTTCTTGGTCTTTGTCCTTGTATTGGCTCACAAGAGCCAGCTCTGTTTATCCTTCTTACCCAACCAATGAAGAACCCAGCATTTGGTTCAATCCTATGAACGAATCTACTTGGTGTGTGAATGAACACCTTGGAATGTGAAGTACATTCTACTTGGTACTTCACAGAGGATGTGATTGTTATACATGTGTGGGGGTGGGGTGGTAATTACATTACACAAATTTCCAGCTCTGTCTCAGTAGCTACTATGATATTTATATTCTCAAACCCACTTCAACAGAGGGTCTTCTGATTAACAGGACCTACCAATTTCAGGAAGCAGAGAGTGATTACCTTTGGTTACTTGGGCATCCCTTTAGAATTGCCGCTAACATTAAGTGGTTCATTGTCTTAGGTTGGATTCCGCAAATGCACACTCTGAGGTGAAGACTTAAGTGCAGGCAATTTATTTAAGGTGTTCCTATGAGAAGCTAGAAAAGGAGTGAGGGAAGCAGAATGCAAAAGGGGGAGAGGCAAGCAAAGGTATCTGCAGGTGAAGTCCTAGACTTGACTTGCTAGTACAGGGGGTATAAATTGCATATCAAAGTTTGTGACTTGAGAAATGAAAGCTGGGCCTCCATGCTCTGGCATTGTCAATTTTGGTCACGTGTGCAACCAGAGGGTTAGAAACCTTCATATACTTGAGGCTTTTGATATGAATAGATACAGGGCTCCAGTCACCTGAGGGCAGTTCCTCAAAGAAGAGGTACTTCTGTGGACCCTGAAAGGCAAGTGCATAATAAATCTAAGGTGGAGAGACATGAAGTATCAGAAAGAAGGATCCAAGAGGACCTTGGTTGAACTTTGACAGAGCCTGCTACACTTATCAAGTATTCTTTCCAAATAGTGAGTGATGACAGCGTCTCCCCTTCCATTTTACTTTTATTTCTCTTCATCAAAAGATTTTCCTGCCCCTGTAGATTGGATATCATAAAGACATAAGACAAAATGGTAGAGCAGAAGGCGGAGGGAGCAAAGAAGGGAAATAGGTAAAACTATGGCATGAATTAAGCAATAGTAATAGCTTGTTACATACATATATGAATGAATCATAAATAATTTCATACACATACATATTGCAATAAATTTCACACACATATATTTTTATATATGTATATGTGTATATATATATGTAACTAATTGAATATAAATAGATAAAGAAGTAAAAGGAAGATCAATAGAAGATAGGAAACAGAATAGAATGCAGAGAGGGAGGAAGGAAGAAAAAAGGGTGAGGGAGGGAATTGAAATAAAATTCCTTGCGTGTATTTTCTTGTCAAATGTTCTCAAATGCCATGTATAATTATAATGCTCTAAAAAGTAAATTAAAAATTTAAAAAGAAAGAAAAAAATATTTTTCCTGCTCCTGATTATTTAAATGGTTATTAATTAAGGCACACTGGTTTTTTAAAATAGTGTCAAGAATGGAAGGTTATACAGGTCAAAATTTGCCATCTGTATGTAAGCTCTTTATACTTTTTTTTTTTTCTCTATGGTGCTAAGGATCACATCCAGGGCCTCCCGTATGCTAGGCAAGTGCTCTGTCACTGAGCCACAACCCAGCCCAAGCCCTTTGTATACTTGACTCTGTTTGAGTACTTTTTTAAAACTGATTTACTGGATTCTGATCCTTTATCCCAAGTGACTTAGTTTTGTTATTTCTCTGCATGTGTGTTTCTAGTTAATATCCAGTCTCACCGCTTTTGGAGTGGCGACTTGTCCAAGTGCTTTTGTTCTGTGATCTATGTTTTAACCCTGTTTTGCATTACTGACCTTCATTCCCACCTTGCAAAAGATAACAATAATGATAATAATAAAAATTACAACTACTATTTATTGAGTGCATCTTTGTGCAGGCAATTTAGAGATAAGGTTTTACATTGGTCTGAATATTGGGCATTATTATCTTCCTCATGTGGATGAGAAAACTGAGGCTAAGTAGGGAGAACAAACAAAATTGCCAGTATCTCTTCACTCTTTTTAAGATGCTACATTGAGCTTATTGTATCGAAAAACTTTACTTTTTACCCTTTTATTTCTCCACTTCTGAGTGACTAGATTTTGAATATTACAAAATTGGGGGAAATTAAAGGCAAATACATGTCTATTTCCTTCAAGGTCACTAGATAGTTTCCTTCTTTAGTGAGGCCTCCTGGTGAATGAAAATTCATTCTTCAATCCCTATGTGTAGACTGTTAACTAACAGCAAGAGAGATAGCTGTTCTTTTTGCAGCCTAATGTTTTTTTGAATTGATAGTTTCTGTCCTCATTAGAGGCTCTTAGCATATCAAAAAGGTGTTTTAAAAATCGCTCTGCGAATCCAAAGAGCAAACCCAAGCACATTTTGATGTGTTCATAATGAGCTTGCCACTTGAGTTAATAAACAGGCTGCAGCACTATGAACAGAAGTGCCCCCCAAATGGGCTACATAGATCAGTTTAGTGATGTCAAAGGCCCCAGGGGGCTCAGCATCTTTCTGATATTATGGCTCCTATGATCCCACTGAGCAGTATAAGCAGGGATGTGGTCCACACTGGGACCAGTCTAGGCTGCCACCTTTATTTTCTAAAAGTGTATATTATACCATTTTTAGGCCATTTTTTATTTTCTTTCAAAACCAAATTGGGATTTGTCATCTGTTTCCCAAGGTAGGAACTTCATTTACTACCATCTTATGATGATCTGGATATCTATTGATGTTGTGTTAACACACTATGTTAAATTTAGTGGTACATGTAAGAAAACATTTTATTACATCTCACAATTTTGTGGGTGAGGGATTCTAGAAGAGCTCAGTTAGGGGACTGTTTTACACTGTGAGGTGTCAGTTAGGGTCACTAGGTCTTCAATTAAAGTCTGGAGTTTGGGACTAAGAACTCAGTAGATGGATTGAAGTGCAGAATGAACTCAATTGAAGAAAGAGTAAGTTAGAAGATCAATTTGAAGAACTCTTCATGAAAGCATCAGAGATGGATTTTAAAAAATGGACAGAAGAGAGAAAAATTAAGAGATATGAAGGGCTCAGTTAGAAATGTCAGTTCTCTTTAATACCCAGAATGGGGAAAAATGGAATGGAGAAAATTTCTAAGTAAATAATGATTAATACAAGTTCAACATATAAAAATCAATAGCATTCTTGGGCAAGAAATGACAAAATTAGAAAATACAAGAACATAAGATACTGTTCTTAGTAGCAACAGAAACTATAAATCTTCAGGAATAAACCCAACAGAAAATGTAAGATCTTAAGTAGAAAAAATTCTTAAAATTATTAAAGTTAATAAAAAAAGACTTAAATGAGCCAAGGGAGACATATATTCAAGAATAAGATCACCTAACATAAAAAAGATCCAACTTCTCCCCCAAAGTAATCTTGAATTTAATGCTATTGATATTAGAAATCCTAGAGAATTCTTTCATGAAATTAAAAAAAATTGTTCTCTAAAATTTATATGAAAAAATATGTATAAATTTATATGGAAAATACAGATACAAATTTATATGTAAAATATTTTTGTTTCTAAAGAACAAAAATAGGAGATGCATCATATCAATTCTTGGGATTTATTACAGAGAAGCAAAAACAATATAGACCCGGCATTAGAGAAGAGAGACCACCAAGGAACAGTATGAAAGGCCTAGATCTGCAGACGTTTGGGAACTTCGTAGATGTGGTCATGGCAGTACAAATCAGTAGGTATAGGGTGGATTCTTAGTAGAAATTGGAAAAATTATTCCTCTATGAAGAGAAAAATAAAAAATTGGGTCACAATTTAATATCATGCAGCTCTCAGATGAGTTAAAGACTTAAATGTTAAAGTTTAAGTAAAATAAAACATGGAAACATCTTTATGATCTTGTATTTTGTGAAAGGATATTTTTTTAAAATCAGATTTCCAAAGTATAGTCCATTAGGTAAAAAACTTCATCCATTTGCCTTTTATCACAAATGGGGTGTTTTTTTTTTTCTGTTTAATAAAGTTTATCATAACCAAGTTAAGATATGGTGTCTAAAATATCAGAAAGGATGGAAGTACAGACTGAACTCAATTGTCTAAAATATAAGAAATAATTGCAATGTCTAAAATATAAGAAAAGATTAAATTTCTAGAATACAGAGAAAATATCCAGATTAACAGGTAAAAGGAAGGACAAAGAGTAGGAAATTAGGTAAAGACAATACATAAGTGATTTAGAGAAGGGGAAACCAAATGGTTAGTAAGTACATAAAGAGATATTCAAAAGAAATGCAAATTGAATTTGTGATTATCATTAATTTTGCCAAATATAAAAAATGAGAAAGTCACATTGAGGAGATGGAAACTGTGGGAAGGAAATTCTCATGCACAGTCATTTGGGGGCTATCCTGGCAGTGCTTAGTGACATCAAATATGGGTGTATATTGGATCCCACTAGCCTATCCATTGTTTAAGAAACTCCCACAAGGACCACACAAGGAGATATGCTGGACGAATCTCACAGCAACCTTTTTGTTGGGCAAGATTTGATAATGACCAGCTCTAGGGGAGCTGGCATTTAGCTCTGCTATGATATCTACTTCTCTGATATCAGGATTAACCAACTACATCAACAAATGACAATATGGCTAGAATAGAGAACAGTATAAAGTATTTTAAAAATGAGATTTCAATTCAATATCATGAATTAAATGTTATATAACCTCCAAACATATTTCAAGAATGCATACTTATCTACATACACATAAGTAGGGTATAGGAGAGAACTTTTGAAAGATAACAAAATGGGTGACTAAATATAGGGGAAGGGGAAAGGGAGTGGGGCCAGGGAGGCAAAAAAGGGTAATGAAGTAAAATTAAGAAGTGCAGAAACTAGTGACAGTGGTGTGCTGAGCGTCTCATTAGCTTGTTTCTGTGCACCTTGCCAAATGAGTGGGCAGAGAAATGAGGAAAGGAGAGCAAAAGAGAGAGTGGAGAAAGGTCTTGGGAGGAGGGAGGCAGAGTCACAGGAATGCAGTGACCCCCAGAGCAGGTCTCCAGCTTTCAATTCCCTAAACTTCCTGTCATCCTTACACCTGTTCATTCATTCAATCAGCAGAAAACTTCCCATCAGCATTGTCAATGACAATAATCAGGATGACAACAACTGGTAGTGTTGGTAGAAATAACAAATATCAAAAATTTAAAAAAAAACAGGAAGTAAATGCATTACACTTTTTATTAAAGCCTCAAGAACTGTCATATAATTCTGTTGACTGCATTCCAACTTCTACGAAGAGAAAGCTACTTTTGAATTTTCTTTTCCCTACAGTCATAGGCAAAAGAATCAGTTTTTTGAAAAAATAATCACTTTTAATATAAATGTTAATGCAATCACAGACACTAAGGAACTGAGCTGGTTTGTCTACCCTCATCACCCTTCACCACCAGTTACAGACCTGTCTCACTAGAAATCAGCAAGTGACTTGAGTGAAAAATCACACCTAGTCTGTGTTTTCTATGAGTGACTCTGCCGTCACCTTGCATATGAAAACATGGATATGACTGACATGTGCCCAAGCCACTTGTGATGAAAGCCCATTGACAACTCTCAGGAAATCTTAGGTGGTAGATTTCTTTCCGGATAGGATATAGAAGCAGAGAATCAGTTAGTGATGCATGTGATTAAAAAAAAAAATCTCATGATTTTTTAGATTATCAGAAATTCTGATGGCAATTGTTTGGTATCAAATTCTAGACTCTGGGGACTGGGGTTGTAGCTCAGTGGTAGATCACTTGCCTTGCATGCCTGGGGTTCGAAACTCAGTACCACATAAAAATAAAGAAAGATATTGTGTCCATCTACAACTAAAAAAAATATTTTAAAAAATTTCTAGACTCTAAGGAAATCATACCAAAATAGAAGAAAGTGAGAATTCTAGTCATATTTACTTATTTTATGAAATGATAGTGAAGGGAATTTTATTTTTCTCCTGAAATATATTCCTTTTGGGGATTATTACACACTAAGAGGGAGGTTTGGGATAAAGAGAAGATAGCCAAAAGCATGTAATGTACCTCTTGCCTTCAGGCTCAACAGTCTTCCACCACCTACTCTCACCTCTGCCTTGACAGTACTTTGAAAAGGCATTGAGATCTGTAGTTTTCTTACTGTGACAAATAACAGAGAACTGAATTCCATAAAGAAAACAAATATACAAGTAATACAATTATTCTGCCTGAAAAGCATCCCTCAATGTGTTCTTGGGTATTTGTGTCTTTTCACAATATGAAATAACCCTAAAAGCACATCTTCAGTTGTTTCCAAAGACTGTGTATCTGAAATGATCATCTATTTACTACTTAAAAGCCCTGGCAGCAGATTTTTGATTTCTGAAAAATAAATATTTATCCATACATACAAACATAAATATACATACACAAAACAGTTTGTAATGGTTCATATTTATATGTGTGTATATATATAAACATACATATGTACATACTTACATAAAAGAGTTTGTAACTTAGAGTTTGTGTATTTACTTTTCTATGTGTACACATGCACAATTATACAGTATACACATGTTTTGTACATGTTTAAATGTCAACTATTGAAAAGTGACCCAAGCCCATTTGGTCCATCAAAAATCCTTTTATGGAAGCTCTCTGGAGTATCTACTAAGTAGAGAGGTGTGAGGGTTTTAATTGTCCATGTGCCTGGGCTGGACTTCACTAGTACCTCCTGCCTACATCCCATCAGTTTGGTAGTTTAAACTCTTAAAAGTGTCTTTGTTTGATGGATAAATTATATGGCTACCCTGCTTTAGTCTCCTCCCTTTCCATCTCTTTACCAGGGAATATTTTACATTGAAAAAAGGCTTAGACCCAATTTTGTGATATATAAAAGATTAGATTAGCAAGAAGGCACAAAAAACACCCACACCACTTGTTCTGGAAGCTTGAAGAAGGGCCAGGTGTTTGTTGTCACAGGCCCTCTGGCAGCACCCTGTCTAAAGGTCTGATGTAGCCATAAGCCTAAATTCTGAGAGATCTCTTTAAGAAAAAAAAATAATACAAGGTTCCAAATACAAAACTGGAGATAAAAATGAATATTCATTTAAAAAGAGAAGAGAAAGCATAACAAATCAAACTCTGCAGAGCTGACAGATCCCATAAACAACACAAAACTCAGATGAATAATATAACATCCTGGCTTATCACTATGATAGTTTTTCCCCCAATAATTTTCTTTTTTGCTCAATATTCTTTGGCCACTTCTTCATATAATGACAAATTATAAATTACTTGTTTTTATTTCACCAGTATTTAACTTATTGGTTTACTTAAATATTTTTTTCTTAGCTATTCTTGTACTTATAATACAGAATCTACTTTCAAATGTTACACAACTTGATATATAAAAGCTAAGTCTCTATAAGAGTGTTTATTCATTTCTCCTGTTCATTTGCTTTTGTTGATATCATTATATTTCTTCATCTGTTATAAATCCCCATGTTATTATTATAAAAAACTATTATTTTGTAATTATTTTATTCTGTCTTCTTATAACTCCCATGTTATTATTATAATGAGATAATAATACTCTTATTGTCTTATAATTATTTTAATAAATTAAAATATTAAAAATATAAACCATACACCATCCACATATTAGCTTTGTGTAGATGTCTTCATTTCTTGGTGCAGATTTAAGTTTCATGGATTATCTTTTAACTGGAATCAGGAGCACTTCAGAAAGCATTTATATCTGTACAGGTCTGGCAGTGATAATTCTGTCTGGTTTTTGTCTTTATTTTTCCTTTATTTCTGAATTTTTTTTCATTGTATTTAGAATTTGAGATATATATATATATATATATATATATATATATATATATATTTTTTTTTTTTTTAAATGTCATTCTACTATTTTAGGCTTGAATTTCTACTGAGAAGTCCACATAATTCTCATTTTGCTTTCCTCTAAATAATGCATCTTTTTTTTCTTCTGGTTGCTTTATTGGATCTCTGTGTGTTTATAGCTCTCATTAAACTTGAAAATTTGGGGCCATGATTTATTCAATCCACCTTCCTCCACCCTTTTTCTGACTCTTGAATTTCAATGTTTTAATTTTTCTAAAATTCTCAATATTGTAGAATAAGTAAATAAGTGCTAGCTTATGTTGTTCAGGATTTTGTCCCTTCTATGACTCAGTTTAGATATTTTCTTTTGCGGTATCTTCAAGTCATTGTAGTATCTGACCTAATGTTAAGCAAAGAAACAAAAATTGTCATTTTTGACTCTGTACTTTTCATATCTAGAAGTTCTATTTAGGTCTTTTCTGTGAGTTCCATTTCTTTGTTTTATTTATGTTTTCTGTTGCATCTTACTGTTACCTTTACTTTGGATTAATATTTTTTTTTTCTTGGTTATGGGTTGTAGTTTTCTCCTTTCCAAATCTTTGAAACTTTTGATGGAATGCTAGACACATCAAGAATCCAGATTTTGGGATGAAGACACACCTCAGTGGAAGAGAAGTTTGCCTAGCATGGGTGAGGCTGGGGTTCCATCCCAGCACTGATTGAAAAAAAAAAAAAAAGAAAAGAAAAGAAAAGAAAAAAGGAATCAAGATTTTTGTTTTCTTTTTAAAAAGGAATTTTTAATTTTTATCAGATAGTTGAGATAATGCCATACTTTTGAGGCTTGCTCTTTGTCTTTCTTCATGTGGGTCTTAAGCATCCTTTCCTGTAGACCTAGGTTACCCCTATCGCTAAGGTGTGACCCTTATGGAGTCTCCATTGAATGTCCTTGTGTCCTTAATGAAATCTCTACAATATTGGGTTGGAACTTGGACATCTCTCAGCTCTGGGTGAGCACTGGGAATTAGCAGTTGTCTTGTAATGTTACTGACTCAGACACTCCAATGTAGATTTCCCAAGCTCTTTTGCATAACTCTCTAGTTTCTGCTTACAAATTTCATTTGTCTCCATGAACCCTGTTCTTTGTCTCTTCTGGTCAGCAGGATCATGGTGGTTTGCTTGGGTTTTCTCCATTCCAGTGCTACTGCTTGGAACGAATGCTTCTGTGAAGAAAGCAGGGTGATTGTAGAATTCAATTACATTCGTTTTCCGTGTTTGTGAATTTCTGGTTTACTGTGCTGGGCTCTCTGTTATTTGGTGTATATAAATTCTGATTTCATACTGTTTACTTTTCCAATTGCTTTTGTCTGGTTGGAAGTCAGATATTATTTAATCCCCCATGGCTGGACAGAAAGGTTATACCTTCTAATCTTAGCAATAAAAAGTTTTAAAAATATATTATGAAGCTGGGGCTATAGCTCAATAGTAGAGCACTTGCCTCATACACGAGAGGCACTGGGTTTGATCCTCAGAACCACATAAAAATAAATAAAGATATAAAACACATATACATATTAGATCACTTCCAGGGTAAGAAGAATATTTGTATTGTTCATCGATATCAGTCAAGTGCTAAGATAACTATAATTACGCAGTTGCTCAATAAATATTTGTTAAATACATAAATAAATAGATAAAATCTATTTTTTAAAAACTAACTTGACCTTGCTATTGACCAGGAAATAAGACTGATGATGTAATTATATTAACCTATTTTTGGAGAATGGGCTTTTGATCAACACTTTTAAATGCTAATTATTATTAATAGTTATTTCACTGCTGATTGCTGATTAGTGCACTTAAATATTAACTACTCCTCCAGGGTATAAGAATAAGTTAAACCACCTTCTTGGTTTAATAGTAGCCTAGTATTTCATTGACTAGGTGTTTCATAATTTATTTAAAACATTTCCTGTTGGATGGATGTTAAGTTTTTGCATACTTATTTGCAGTTACAGATAGTAATTAATAGCTTTGTGTGTGTCCTGTTGTCCTGTGCCACACTTTCATTATACAATTGTAAAAAGTTATAATAAAAATGTACCCCAAGCAGGGGGTATGAACAAGTAATCCTTCAATAAAACAGTTCTTTATTACTGCATAATACTTGAATCTTCCCTGTTCAAATTATTATAATATAAAATTTTAGGCATAAAATGTTACCCCACAACATTAACACTGCTTTATAAGTTTCCTCTGTCTCTTCTCAATGGTCTCTGTGTAATAAATAATATATGGTATTACTATGATAGAAATCCTTTTATTGAGAAAAGAAATTATATCATTGTACTTTTTTATCTCTGAGATAAAAAGAAAACCTTGAAACTCTGAGCCTGTGTGTGTGTATGTGTGTGTGTATGTGTGTGTTTGTGTGTGTGTAAGTGCTTCCTTAAATGAAAAGCCCAATTCTTGTTTGCTTTTTCTCCTTTTTTTAATCTACTGTGTAATTCATTAAATTGGCTATTTGCATTCACAAGAGAATTGCATTTCTCTTGCCTTTATTTCCTCATTAAGTTGTCTTGGGACATCACCTCTGACAGGAAACTCTTTAATTTCTAAAATGCACAATAGGCTCATGCTGATAGAATTATGACTACAAGAAGTTAGCCTAGAGAAGAAGAGCATAAATATACTTTCATATATTGAGAAAAAAATCCAACTTTCCCAAAGAGTAATTGTGGGTCATGAAGTCCTTCAAATACTTTCCTTGTTCTCAATTAACATCCTTGTATATTAAAAGAATTCCCAATAGAGGTCTAAAGACGTTATTAAAACAGAGCAGAAGCTTGGATTTTGCAATGTAAAGATTCTTGAAAGACACAAGAGCCTGGGTGTGGAATAATTTTTCACTCCTGACAATTAAAGGTCATTTTGTATGACATTGAAACTGTAATTTTCTTAAGGTTTTGATTCATAATTGTTTTTTTCCTTCTCAAGACTTGGAAAGTTCCCCCAATCTTGCTTACTCCCCAGTGTTCTTTTTATAACAACATCCCAAAACATTCAGAATTGAGGATCTTAGGAATGTCTTGAAAGAGGGAGGAAAGCCAAAGGACCAGCTCTTTGCAGATAGTCTGTCAGGTTTGGGGTTCAGGGATATAGAAGAGGAATGGAGCCCTGGGTGTTTTGGAAAGCTAATGGAGTCACATAGCTGTGGGAATAAAAATAAGTGGCACTACAGTGGCTGCAAATGGTGATACCCTATTATACCATCACTACTTGTCTGTGGGAGACTTGAGTTTCACCAGCAACTATGATGTCCAAATAATTTGAACTTGCTGAACAAAGCCTCTGCCCTAATATTCAGATCTACAGTCATGACAGCCTTAAAGAAGTCACAATATGTTTTCTCTGATATAAGGTGACTAATTCACAGTGGGGTAGGGAGAGGGAATATGGGAGGAATAGATGAACTCTAGATAGGGCAGAGGGGTGGGAGGGGAAGGGAGGGAGCAGGGGTTAGCAATGATGGTGGAATGTGAATAACATCATTATTCAGAGTACATGTATGAAAGCATGAATTGGTGTGAACATACTTTATATACAAACAGAGATATGAAAAATTGTGTTCTATATGTGTTATAAGAATTGTGATGCATTCCGCTGTCATGTATTTAAAAAATAAAAGCAATTAAAAAAAGAAGTAACAGTCAGCAATAACTTTTATTGTTTTAGCCTTTACAGAATGTCAGCATCATGCTTGCTACTATGAGAAATGAGGAATACAATACTGATAGCTTGATGAGATGAAGTTGTCAAGTAAACAGAGACAGCCAGAACATTAAATTGGCCTGGCCTAACCTTCAAAGAGGCAGGACAAATTTGTTAAATTCATAAGCAAGTCAGGTTGGAAACTACCACATTGGTTTTGCTGTTGATATTGTCTATGTTTCCATCAACTGTCCCTGATAGCACTACATTTGAAACGAAACCTTTATCTGTATTCTCCTCTTTTTGTGTCTTTTGCAGAAAAAGAATATTAGCCAACTCCTCTTCTATGGGTTAATGGAAGAGGTCTCTTGCTCCTGTCTAGGTGGCCTGTGTGGATTATGAGATCTTCAGGAGATAATGCCTTCCCCTTTATCCACAGCTGAGGATCTAATGGTGTAGATTCTAAACAAATTGTTTGGCAATAATCTCTACTTGCTTTATGAATTTGGTTGAGACAGGAATATGAGAAAGACCTCCGTTCCATGTTGTACTTCTCAACCAGCTCAGGTCCTTGTTCTGGATCAGAGGGACAGTTTTTTTTGTTTGTTTGTTTGTGTGTTTGTTTTAACCTGGTTCCTTTATACAAATGCAGAGATTTCACGCTGAGTTATATTTGCTCCTTTTACCACCCTCATTTTCTTCCTCTGTTTCTTCCATCATCTACAGTGCATATTGGATATCTTAAGGCCATGGGATGTCACTTGAAAAGTAATTACTAGGTCAAGGTGTGGTTACCTAAGACCACTGAAATAGAAAATGTAAGCCATATCCAACTCCCAGCCTTCAGGGGTAGGTTGGTGTATTAATTACCCCATCATCTAGAATGTTAAAACAACAAATGTTTATTATTATCTCATGAGTTTCTGAAGGCCCTGAATGTAGGATGGCCTACCTGGTAGAATCTCTCATAGGGCTCTTGTCAAGCTGTCATCTGAAGGTTCCACTGGGGCTGGAGATTCTACTTCCAACTCCATCTGGGTGTGGGCAGGCCTCAGCTCTTGTTAGCTATTTGTCAGCAGACTTGGTTCCTAACTGTATGAGGTTCTCCATAGGGGTGGTCATGACATGGCAGGTGTCTTATCCCAAAGCAAGTGTCAGAGAGGGAAGGGGAGACAGAAAGAGAGGAGATGAAGGTGGGAGAAGAAGAAGAAGAGGAAGAGGGAGCAAGATGTAAGCTGCGTTGGAAGTGATATACCATCATTGCTGCTGTATGTTATTGATCACACAGATCAGCACTCACACAAACACGGGAAGAGCCCACATGAGAGTATCAGTACTAGGAGGTGAGACTATTGAAGGTCATCTTGGAGAATGGCTATCACAATTGGGCTGGATCAAGCAAGAAGGGAATAAATGAATTGTTGTGAGATTTATCATTTACTCCCATTCAGTACTTTATTCAGTTGTCAAATTGTGTAAATCCTGGCCAACTAAAGGGGACAATGGAGTATTCCCACAGCTGAGCCCTTCTTAGATTCACAATACTCACCCACTCTGATGGGTACTTACAAAATGCTTGGTTTTTGAAGAGCAGACTTTACCCCAAGTGATAGATGAACACTATTAAATGTTCATTATCTCTGTTCTGTTTTTATTTGTTTGTGTCTAAACCACACCCACAACTTGGCTTCTGAAATTTTCTTATAATTCTACTCTTCTGTTTTCAACTTTACCCCACCATCTAAAGTAGTGTCGGGTCATTCCTTGCTGAGGATTATGCCAGGTAAGGAAGCTTATGGATAATTCAAGGGATCATGATGATATCTTGAAGCCTGATTGTTGTCCTTCTGTAAGTGTAATATTTTTGAGTAAGAGAAGGATTATCAAGACCTTTGACCCAAATCATAGAGACACTTTTATTGTTGATCTTGTAGCCACTGTTTGGATCTATAATGTCCCCTGAAGGCCCATGTGTTTAAAGCTTGTTCCCCAGATTCACACTGTTGGGAGGTAGTGGAAACTTGAAGAGGTCAGGCCTAATGGCAATTTTTAGATCATTGCGGGATGTGACCTAGAAGAGGAACGTGGAACCCCAGTTTCTTCCTCTTTCTCTTTCATTTCCCTGCCATGATGTGAACAGCTTTGCTCTTCCCCATGCCTCCCCCATGATGGGCTGACTTGCCTCAAGACTAAAAGCAAAAGGGCCAATGAGTCATAGACAGGAACCTCTAAAACCAGGAGTCTGAATAACCCTTTTCTCTTTATAAATTGATTACCTCATGTATTTTTTACAGTAATAGAAAAACTGACTAACACAGTTTTTGTTCTAGGATTTTAATTTTTTTTTACTCTTAAAAATAGCCTTATTGTGGTATAATGGACAAGTAATGAGTTGCACATATTTAAATGCACAAACTTATTAGTTTTGGCATAGGTATACACCCATAAAATGATCATTAAAATCAAGATAATGAATGTATCCATCACTCCTGAAGTTGTCTTGAGGTCTTTTATATTCCTTCCTTGCAGTTCCTCCTGGGTCTTCCACCCCTAAGCAATCACTGATATTCTTTTCATCACTGTAGATTAGTTTGTATTTCCTGAAACAGAGTTTCTCAGTCTTGGCACTATTCACATTTTGGACCAGATTGTTTGCTGTACAGGGCTTTCCTGTGCATTTCAGGAGGTTTTTATCATTCATGGTCTCTACTCACCCGATGCAAGTACCACCCCTACCCCAATTTAAGAACCAAAAATTCTCAGTCATTACCATATATTCCTTAGGTGGGTGTGTGGGGGGGTGGGAGCTGGAGGCAGGGAATTGTGAAGCACTGTTACAGAGTCATCTACAAATTAAATTGTAGGGTGTATAACCTCACTGTATGACTTCATTCTGTCAGCATCTTTATTTGGGGATTCATTCCATAGGGATTATCTTCATTAGGGCATTTGATCAGAAGTCTCTGAATGTTTTGTTTTTCAGAATAGGTTATATGTATTGAACAATGTAGGAGTCCAAATCTTGGCCCCTGACTCTTAACATTTCTACTTACTGGCTGTTAAGTATTAATGCCATGAAAATATCTGTCTTAACGCACTTTGTAAATTATTATACTGGTCAAATATGAGCTATGTAACATGAAGGACTAGTATTTGCATTGATTTTGCAGACTCTGTGAAAATACTAAGCATTTGTTTATCAAATAAATTGTGTCATTTGATTTAAATTTTTATAGAGTGAATTTAATTGTGGAACAAAATTTGGTTTGTTCCCAAAGAGCCCACAAGACAGACATTGTGGGTAAAGGAAACAAAAGAAATAGAGCAATATGGTGCCATATTGAAATGCAGAGGTGGCAGAAAAAGGACAGAGTGAAGGATGCACTGAGGGAAGGGTTAGTTGAAAGATTTCCTGAAGGAAGTAAGGTCTGGGTGCATGTTTTTTTCAGGGTAAATTGCATCCTTCTGAATGCATATCAGAGAAGAAAATTCCACTGTAATATAAACATGGAAGCAAGAAGCCATAAAATAGCAGGGAGTCATTTGGGAACTAGGAGTTAGCTTGGTATTTCAGTATGGGATATGAGCAATAAGAACAAACTGCTAAGGGTAAATTTGATCTTGCTAATTAGTTTGGATTATTAATTTTTTTGTGCAAATGGTAGAGAACTAGAAATGTATTTTTAAGTAAGAAATACAAACTGGTTAGTGTTTTGGAAATAGTGCTTTGGTGTAAGAGTACAGAATTGATTTAAATGCCTGTTCTCATTACTAAAGTCTAGGGATTTTTATTTCATCAATATTTAATTGTTTCATTGTCATAAATTACCATTGATTTGTGCAATTATGTTTCATTACTAAATGGCAAAAACATGACTTCTTGAAAGAGAGAAGCAATTTCTTAATGTAACTTCAATTTAGACAGCCAGGTAAATATACGGAAAGTTTTTGTCTGTCTTTTAATGGGGCTTTAGTTCAGTAATGACAGTGTGAAACTGCTCTCTGATTGAAGGGTGGGTCGTGGGTGGGTGAGCCATCATAAGCAAAACAGCTCCCAACACAGTGAGCATGGAAGCCGTCTCCTTTAGAGAAAGGAGAGAGGACATGTTACCCTTTAGAAATCAAATGAGCCTCACAGCCTATTCTGAACTGAAGAAAGAAGCAGACTTCACAAGCTACAAAATTCCATACTGTATTTTCAAAAAGATAAGAATCTCAAGTAACAGGGATCCTTAGTATTATCCTCCTGGACAGACATCAAGACTCCTTTGTACATCTGTGGTATCCTCTTGTCTTGGCAATCACAATGACCTTTAATAGAATGTTTCTTGGACAATCCTGAGTCCTCTTTCAAATGTGTGTCACCGATGCTCCTTTCTTATAGCCTCTGTGCAAATTGCTTGCTTTAACATACCATCTCCCATTTCCTTCCCTATAGAACACCATGAAATTTCATTGTCATTACATGAATATCATACCATTTCCTAATCTGCTGAACGAAATGTAAATCTCAGAGGGTCTCAGACTATACCATTGTATCAACCAAAGTTTGTCATATTGATATCAGAAAGAAGGAGTGTTTGGTTCCTTCCGTCAGTGTGCATTCTTGCTTACAGAGTAGTGCTTATAAATAGCTGTCTTGGGTTTTTTTTAATTAAAAAAAATTGTAGTTGTAGATGGATAGCATACCTTTATTTTATTTGTTTATTTCTGTGTGGTGCTGAGGATTGAACCCAATGCCTCACATGTGCAAGCAAGCATTCCACCACTGAGCTATGGCCCCAGCCCAGCAGTCTTGTTTTAATATTTTGAATCTGATTTGATTGTTTCACAACAATACTGAAGTAGCCTACTGTGTATGTACTGGGCCATTCATTCTCCAATGGAATGGAAAACAGGCAACTAGAACACTCAAGCAAGACCAGAGGAGACATTAGGATGACAAAGAAAAAACAAAATGGTAAAAAAAAAATCTGGGTATGTAGAAATGACAGAGCCTGGCCTGAATTCTGGGATCACTGAAGAATTTTCCCAGAAAGCTGACTTTTTCATTAGCTGGTCTAGAATAAATAGCCACAGTCATGGTCGCATTGTTTCTTTGCACCTGTTGAGGATATTATTAAAGACTCCAGAATAGGCAAATAGAGGAGAGAGCATGAGGATATGAAAATTACTCCAAGACAATCCAGAAGGCAACTATGATCCTGGTGGAGTCCTCACTCTGGGGAGAAAGGGTAGGGAGTATTCACATGTTATTCTTTCCCATGGTGAACTGGGAGACCTGGAAAGCACCCATCATGACCATGGTTATTCTCTGTCAAGTATGTCACTGTTCCATTGAAACACAGATGCACGTGTCTTAGGAAATCAATAGAAATAAGTAATGAAGGAAAAGGGGACTCCCAAGAGGGAGAACAAGAAAACATGAAAAGAGCCTTTCAATATTTGATGGGCCACTGCGAGCTAGAAGGTTAGATTATTTGATGTAGTTTTCAGCAGTAAAATTAGGACCAGAGAGAAGACAGGTGAAGATAGGGAAGCTTTTTTTAAAAGTATTTTTATTAATGTATTATATTTATACAAAATAGTGGGGTTCATTTTGACATATTCATAAATTTACACAACATAGTTTGCTTCCTGTCAATTCTCAGTACTTCCCCATTCCTTCCCTTCCTCCCTCCCCTCACACTACTGGTTTTCCTTCTATTTATTTACTTTTAATTGGTGCATGATAGTTATACATAAACGTGGAATTCCTTGCAATGTGTTCATGCATGTACACAGCATAATTCGGTCAGTTTCATTCAGGATAGGGAAGACTTTTGTACAGTAAATGATTTAAGTTTTCACAAGAAGCTTTTCACCATTTGATGTGTTCAAGTGGAGACCTCATGCTGTCCTGTGAGATTACAAGGAAAGCTTTCAAACTTGAGTCAGGTTGGATATCGTCTATTCCTCTTTGAAATGTAATATTCTAGAATTCAAACAGTATGATAAACTCCATGTCAATATTGTGAACTGTAATCTTCATATAGCTTGTTTTCCTCTCATTGGAGATAATCAAGACACTACTCATTTTTGTTCTGGATTCTGAAATGTCCTCGTTCCTCCTCTGTGACTATTGTCACCTTTAGTCTGGCAGCTATTTTATTTTGTGTCTTCATCTGTTTGTTTGTTCATTCCATCATTTATTCTTACAAACAGTGTTGAATTACTCTGTATATTAGATACCGTGCTAAGGACCCAAAGATGGAAATGGTCTTGTCCCCATGAAGGTGTGAGTCTGCTTGGCTGTATGTGATGCTTCTGATTTCTTTTTTAATTGATTATTTAGGCCCTTAAAGGATGTGCTATTTATTTACCCCGATGTTTACAGAGTGTATAAACTGAAAACAGAGTTGGGAGAGAAGGTATTTGAGAGATATCTCTCAGTGTCATATTTAAATACTTTCTTCTTGAGCATGACTCAGTGGTTGAACTTGTCTATGGTCATTGCTCAAGGGCACAGTCTCCAGATTCCAACAGCAGGGTTCACATTCTGCTTTCTCTGTTGATTAGTTATGAAATGGAGTTACTTAACCTTTCTGTGTCTTTATCATCTCACCAGGAAAGGGGAATAATGGCTGTCCCCGTCTATGAAGGTTCTTATGCACAACAGAACTAATGTTTGTAAACTGCTTGCCACGGGGCTTCACACATGGTAATTACTCAATGATGATAAACTATTATCGTTGCATCCTAGATGAGACTTCCTCTGTGCTTATTTCTATTTTAGCACATATTGCATTGAGTTTTAGTAACTATAGTTATTTGCTTACGAGTCTGTCTCCTTCACTGAACTGTGAAGTTTCTAAAGCCCTGACCTCACCTTAATCTTCAGTATATCAATGTCATGGTATTTTCCATTGTTGCTCACATCAGGGAAAATGCTAAAAATCTTAATGTTTAAGTGACATGTTAGGGAAATGAGAAAGACTTGATCTGGCCAGAGAGGACCAACCAATGACCCCAAACTCTGCCCAACACTCCTAAAGACTGAGAACACTACTTCCTTGGGACAGTAACTGGGGCATCTCTGTTGGGAAGGTCTAGACTTGTGTAGTGCCTGACACAGAGCAAACAAGGGTAAATCT
This sequence comes from Spermophilus citellus, assembly GCF_964194105.1. Lineage (NCBI taxonomy): Eukaryota > Metazoa > Chordata > Mammalia > Rodentia > Sciuridae > Spermophilus > Spermophilus citellus. Next base: position 114,516,998 of record NC_138192.1, on the reverse strand, counting down.
TCTATTATTTTTTTTTATTATTTTTTAAATTTTTTTTTGCCTTGGAAGAACTTCTACCTCATCTCCCAGCTCCACTGTGGTACCTTAGAAATGAAATACTCTTTTTCTGCTTTTTAAGAGTAAAGCTTATATCTTGAAATCTTGAGGTTCCCCCCCCACCCCCGTCAAAATTTCCTTCTTCATTTCAAAAGGAATCTATCAGCTGTTTGGTTTTAAAAGGAAGAAATATTTAAATAGTTCTTCTGATAACTTCATCAGATGCCCTGGAGTTTCCAAGGTGGTTAGACCTCAATTTGCAACTTCATTATTCATTACTTACACATACATGTCAATTTTATAACGAATCATTAGGAGCTAAATATATAATATTTAGATACAAATTTCATAACAATTGTTAGGGGGAAATGCCTACTTCCCAACTTCTCTGTAGCCCATGAGGAGGACTACAGTCAAATGATCCAACTGGAAAATGGGAAAGGAATTTGAATGATTTCTCCAAAGAAGTTATACAAGTGGTAAATAAGCACAGAAAAAGATAACTCAGCGTTGTGTTATGATTTGGATGTGAGGTTTCCTCCAAAAGCTCACCTGTGAGACAATGCAAAAAGGTTCGGGGGAGAAATGATTGGGTTACAGCCTTCATTTAATTAGCAAATTAATCCCTGATGGGATTAACTGAATGGTAACTGGAGGCAGGTGAGGTGTGGCTGGGGGAGGTGTTGCATTGGGGGTGTGGCTATGGGGTATATATTTGCATCTGGTGAGTGGAGTTTCTCTCTCTGCTTCCTGAACACCATGTGCAGTGCTTCTCTCTGTTAAACTGTCTTACAATGATGTCCTGCTTCACCCGGAGCCCTAAGGAATGGAGCCTGCTGTCTATAGATAGAGACCTCTGAAACCGTGAGTTGTTCCTCCTTATCAGTTGTTCTGGTTGAATCGTATAGTCACAATGGTGAAAAAGCTGACTAAAACAGCTAGTCATTAAGAAAAATGTGAATGCAAACCAAAATGAGATGCCCCTTGAATGTACACCACTTGGATGGTTGTAAGAAAAAGTATGGAAAATAACCAGCATTGTGGAGGATGTGGAGAAATTGGGATTTATTCATATATTGCCAGTAGTGATGTAAAAAACTAGCTGTTTTCAAAAACAGTATGGAACTGGCATATCCCCCCACTAGAACTCAGGCCCGGCCCATACCCACCTTGCTTACCTGCACAGGAGTTGGGGCCCAAGGTAGGCCCAGGTCCATCCCCCCACTGCCACTGGCAGAGCTCTGCCAGAGCCCTGCCAGAGCTCAGGCCCAGCCCAGACACTCCTCATAGACCTGCACAGGGTAGGTCCACCTCCCCTACCACCACCTGGGAGCCCAGGTCCAACCCAATTCCATCTTGAGACACTGCAGCCATCCCCATAGCCTTGCCCATGTGGCAGCCCCTACCTTGGGACAACAGATAGGGACCAGAAGCAGCTGCATCTTGGAGCAGGCATCCCAAAGCCAGTGTAAGGTCCACCCTTTCAGCCCCATTTCTGAAAGATGTTGCATCCATCTTAGGGAACCTCCACTGCTATTTTGAGTTATGTCCTCCTATTTCTGCCACCACCTATAGTTGTAGTAGCATCCATCCTGGGATACAGGCAGGGTCTGCAAGCCCAACACCAAGGTGAGATACAGATAATCTGCACAGATACTACAAGATTGTAAGGTAGAACATGTAATACCTCAGGTCCACACTGTAAGAAAGGAAATTACATAGACATCATGAAAAAACAAGGGAGGAAAGTGCCCTAAACAAACCAGGATACTACAATAACAGAACCCATGAGCAGTGCAGTTGATGAAATGTCAGAGAAGGAGTTCAGAAGGTTCATAATTAAAATGATCTGTGGCATTTAGTGCCAGAGAGACATCATGAAACAATAAGGGAGGAAAGTGCCCCAAACAAACCAAGACACTTAACAACAATAGCATCCATAGATAGTGAAGTAGGTGAAATGTCAGAGAAGGAGTTCAGAATATACATGACTAAAATGATTTGGGAATTAAAAAACAACTTAAGTGAGCAGATACAGGCAAAAATTGATCACTCCTTGAAGTCCTTAAAAGATGGAAAGATCTACTTTGTTCTTGGATAGGCAGAATTAATATTGTCAGAATGACCATACTACCAAAAGCACTATACACATTTAATGCAATTATAATCAAAATTTCAAAGACATTCCTCATAGAAATAGAAATAGTGGTCATGAAATTCATATGGAAAAATAAGAGACCCAGAATAGCTAAAGCAATCCTTACAAAGAAGAGTGAAGCAGGTGACATTATTATACCAGACCTTAAACTATACTACAGAGCAATGATATCAAAACCAGCATGGTACTGGCACCAAAACAGACTTATAGAACAATGGTACAAAATAGAGGACACAGAGACTAACCCACATAATTACAGTTAATTTATATTAGACAAAGGTACCAAAAACTTACATTGGAGAAAAGATAACCTCTTCAAGAAATGGTGGGTGGGAGGGACAGGGAGAGAGAAGGGAAATTGCTTGGAAATGGAAGGAGACCCTTAGGGTTATACAAAATTACATACAAGAGGAAGTGAGGGGAAAGGGGAAAATAATACAAGGGGGAGAAATGAATTACAGTAGAGGGGATAGAGAGAGAAGAGGGGAGGGGAGGGGAGGGGGGATAGTAGAGGATAGGAAAGGCAGCAGAATACAACAGACATGAGTATGTCAATATGTAAATCAGTGGAAGTGTAACTGATGTGACTCTGCAATCTGTATACGGGGTAAAAATGGGAGTTCATAACCCACTTGAATCAAAATGTGAAATATGATATATCAAGAACTATGTAATGTTTTGAACAACCAATAAAAAAAATAAATGCAAAAAAAAAAAAAAAGAAATGGTGCTGGAAAAACTGGAAATCTATATGCAACAAAATGAAATTAAACCTCTCTCTCTCACCATGCACAAAACTCAACTCAAAGTGGATCAAGGACCTAGGAATTAAGCCAGAGACACTGTACCTATTAGAAGAAAAAAGTAGGCCCAAATCTTCATCATGTTGGATTAGGCCCTGACTTCTTCAATAAGACTCCCATAACACAAGAATTAAAATAAAAATCAATGAATGGGATGGATTCAAACTAAAAATATTCTTCTCAGCAAAGGAAACAATCAGTGAGGTAAATAGAAAGCCTACAATTTGGGAACAAATTTTTACAACATGCACATCAGATAGAGCACTAATCTCTAGGATATATAAAGAACTCAAAAATCTTAACACCAGAAAAACAAATAACCCAATTAATAAATGGGCCAAGAAACTGAACAGACACTTCTCAGAAGAATATATACAATTAGTCAACAAATATATAAAAAAATGTTCAACATCTCTAGAAATCAGAGAAATGCAAATCAAAACTATTCTAAGATTTATCTCACTCCAGTCAGAATGGCAGCTATATCGAATACAAACAACAGTAAGTGTTGGTGATGATGTGGGGAAAAGGCCACTCATATATTGCTGATGGGACTGCAAAATGGTGCAGGCAATCTAGAGAACAGTATGGAGAATGAATCCTTGGAAAGCTGGGAATGGAATCACCATTTGATTCAGCTATCCCACTCCTCGTTCTATACCCAAAGGACTTTAAAACAGCATTACTACATTGACACAGCCACATCAATGTTTATAGCAGCACAATTTACAATAGATAAACTGTGGAACCAACCTAGATGTACTTCAGTAGATGAATGTACAAAGAAAATGTGGTACATATACACAATGGAATATTACTCAGCATTAAAAGAGAATAAAATCATGTCATTTGCAGGTAAATGGATGGAGTTGGAGAATATAATGCTAAGTGAAGTTAGCCAATTCCAAAAAACCAAATGCCAAATGTTTTCTCTAATTTAAGGAGGCTGACTCATAATGTGGTTGGGCTGGGGATGAGAGGATTAGATGAACTCTAGATAGGGCAAAGGGGAGGGGGTATGGGGGGTAGGAAAGACGGTGGAATGAGATGGACATTATTACCCCAAGTACAGGTATGAAGACACTAATGGTGTGACTCTACTTTGTGTACAACCAGGGAAAAATGTGCTCTATATGAAAAATTGTGCTCTATATGTATAATATGAGGTGTAATGCATTCTGCTATCATATATAACAAATTAAAACAAAACAAAAAATAAGAACTGACTGCTAAAACTTTGAAAAGAAAAAAAGCTGTTGATGGTTTAATATGCTCTTTAGCTGCTTCAGAAGATCTGACTCGTGCCTTTTCCTATTGTGTCTTCCCATGTCAAAATCCACCACCTCCAAGGGAAGTGGAAGATGGTCTTATGGAGACCACACTCATGACAGCCACGAGTGAATGGTGCCAATGTGTTATCTCATTGCCAGGAGCACAAAGCCCTTTTAGGAAATTGATTTTCCTTGGATAAAGGCACTTCCCGTCTCTGTACGTCAGTCTCTCCCACTGTAAGATGAAGCAGTTGGATGAGATCAAGCATGGCAAATTTGTGGCGCGCTTGCTATTCCTGACTGCTCCATGCCCAAGGCAGACATTGCTAACTGATCTAAGCCTCCTTTTCCCCACCCAGCCCACGCATGCTGGGTACCCTCAAAGGAGGATTCCAGGCACCCACAATCCGTGAGAGGGAATGGATGCTTGCCTCAAAGCTACTTTTCATCTCTGACCCTCGATATCTCAGGATTCTGTGAGTAAAAAAGCCCTGATCAAGAATACATCAATAAGGAGAAAACCCTGGCACACAATCAGTTCACATCATTGTTATCGATAACCAAAATGTCATGGAGAAACTGCCACTGGCTGGGTGCTGTCACGGGAGCTGAAATTTGGGCAGAAGACATGGTCCACTCATCTCCTTCTTCCCACATTTAAGGGGCTTATGATTTGGGCAGAGAGAGAGGAATTTGAGAGGAAAGACCAACCCCACTGCAGGGCCAGTGAGTGACTTCAGACAACCAGGCTGCAGAAGTTGTGGGTGGAGGTGACATGAATGGAACAGTGGAAACAGGTTTCCCAAGAATAGGAGTTAAACCTTGAAGGATGAACAGAGCAGACGAAGCAACCAGAAGAGCCAAGGTCCCCCAGAAGCTGGGTCCTGTTCTGGGTGCTCCTGTTGCTCTCAGGAGTGATAAGCATGCCCTCTTCTCTGTATCCTTTGCACTTTCCTTACCCATTCCCCAGTGATGCAATATCCTAGGGTGTTAGGTGGTGAGGCCGTCCTAACAGCATCCATTGGTGGAAACGGACATGAAGCTTGAGATATCTACCTTTCCTCCCCATAAAGGAAATACCTGGATGAAGTTCACTGGCATATGAGTGCTTTACCCTTTTGCCTAGAGATCAGGGAGCCCCTGATCTTAACTATGCATACACAGGGGATAAAAATCAAGGCGTCTATGTGCGTGTTTCTATTAGCTGCATCTTTACCTGCTTTCAAAGCCACTACCCCAAACCTTCACTGAAGAAATAGGACTGGCCAAAGCAGAGTCTGCAAATCCAAAGTCTGCTTTCCCTGCCTGGGTAATGGGAGAACACAAGACAGGGTCACGGGAAAAGACCCTGTTCACTATGTGTAAAAGGAAATAACAACTGATCTTAATTAATGCTTAATTAAGAAGAGTTGAGAATATGCCTCAGCCAAACTGTAAAGGGGTGTATTAGAGGTCTCCTGTCTCTCTCTTTTTTGTCTGACCACAGCTCAACGAAGCGTGGTATGAAGGCGGGTCCTCCCCTCCCAGTGGCCAGGTTTTAATGCAAGCTGGAGCACAGTGCCTGGACTATGAGCTCTGGGAGAGCCCACTTTCATAATAAACACCGCAAGCAGCCCCCAATGCCACCAAAGATCAAAGATCACACTAGTCAGACCCTGCCCAACCCCAAGCCCATTTTCTTGCTATTGTCTGAGAAATCTACTTAACAGGTCCATTGGACTTTCTTGTCAAATAAAAATCAACATCTTGGAAATTTGCAAATACCCTATCTGAATACCCCTCAATAGTCAAAGGCTATGTAAAGGCTATTGTGGTATAGTCATACGATGGAATACTAGACTGAAATGAAAATGAACAAACTGCAACTATACTCCTAGTAGGAGAACAAGTAAACATGATCCAGGATATAGAAGTCAGGAGAGTGATTCTCTTTGGAGAATAGTCTGGAAGGCAGTACGAGGGGGTTCTGGGTGCTGGTAATGTTCTGTTTCTTGACTTGGGTGGTGAATACTTGGGATGATCCATACATGAAAATTTGACAAGTTGTTCAGTTAGGATTTGTGTGCTTCATGCATGTTATTCATAAATAAAAACATTTTTAAAAACAATGTGGTATTTTTCTCTACATGTTAAACAGTTATAAAAACCAACAATTTCATATATATATATATGTATATATATATATATATATATATATATATATATATTTGTATACACACACACATTCATACACTTAAGGGAAATAAAAGCATACTTACACAAAAACTTGCATATGGATATTTATAGAAGCATTATTTATAGTAATTACAAAGCAGAAACAATCTGAATGTTCATCAATAGACATATTTATAAATAAAATGGGACATATACATGTAATGGAACATCATTGGGCTAACAAAGGAAAGACTATAATGTGGAAGTGCATTGAAAACATGTTAGGTGAAAGAAACCAGTCACAGAGGCTATATATTGTATGAGCCTATTAACATCAGGTGTTCAGAATAAGCAAATCTATGGAAAGAGAAAGTAGTTGAGTGGTTTGTATTTGTATTTAGGTACAAATTTATAAGTACTTTATCTTAAAACTTCATGACAATTGTTAGGGAGAAATGCCTACTTCCCAACTTCTGGGACTGGTGGGAGAGAGAATGGTGAAGGACTAATGGGTACCCGCTTTCTTTTAAGGATGATGATAATGTTCTATGATAAAATAATGGGGATGAATGCACAACTCTGTAAATATACTTCAAATAATGGAATTATACATTTTAAATAGGTAAACTTATGTAAATTATGTATCAATAGAATTATTAAAATAAATAAAAATATATGCATATATTATCATGCTTTATACACTGCCATTTAACTCATAGACCTAATACATTTTAAGTCTCCTCTCCCCTACATGAAGCTTAGATACTTTTAAATGGCTGTGCAATATCCCAAATTATGGGACATTTGACTGTTTCCTATGATTTGACTTTCTATCACAGAATTTCCTGAGGTTGAAAAGACCCTTGTTCTTGGTCTCTCAGTATTCTACAAATGAATACAGGGGGGGAATGAGAGGCATTTAGAACAGATATGTCAGAACAACGGGGGAAAGAGGGGATTGGGCTGTTTCTGCTGATGAAGTTGGAGTCCTGGAGAAGAGAGGAGGTAGAATGGCTGTGGCCCAGCCATTGGCTCCTCAGTGCCTTCCATTTGTCTGACCCTGCATTTTTTCAGTTATTAAAATTGGATCATCCGGCCTGCTCCAATATGATGCATGCCTTCTGAGTTAACTCAGTGCCCCTCTTTGGCTGATGATTTTGCTTTTTGATTAGGCCTGCTTTGCATTTCTTTGTGGAAGTCAATAGGTCTTTTAATATTTTTGCCTTCTTTCCTATCTCAGGCTTGTGGGTTTATTTTTATCATTGCTGAGACCTTGAAAGTGGTAACTTTATTCTTTCTTTTATGAATATTTCAAAATCTATTTGCTGTTGGTTTCTGATACGTTCTTTTTTCAGGTTAATGATATTTCTTCTATTTCTTGATGAATAATTTTCCTTAAAGATCGGGAATGGATGTGGAGTTTCACCCAATTTATGGGACATCCATCATGATGGTTGTATACATATTTATTTATTTTTCTCCTTTAATCTGTTTATGTGGTGAATTGCATTAATGCATTTCCTAGTCATTTTTAATCATTCATTTGGCATTCATTTCACCCATATTTATTTAGTGCTTTCTATGTGGCAGATGCTGTTCTAAGCACTGGTGATATAGTAATAAGCTAAACAAACATTATTCTTTAAAAATATTGCTAAATGCAATCTTCTAACATTTAATTTTTTGCATTTAGATTTAAGAATCTACCTCAAGAACACTCAGAAGTATGCACAAAGATGTAAGTAAGAAATACTTATTACAACATTGTTTATAAATGTTAATATCAACATTGGTGGGGGAAGGTTGAAATATGTTTTAGTTCCTCCATGGTATCATATAATACATAATAGTTAAAAAGAATGAGGAAGCTCAGTACATATAAATATGAAGACATAAACTTTTAAAAGTTATTGAATACATATATAATGTATAATATATATGTAAATGTATATATTATGTACACTTATCTAAATATATCATATACTATCATTTTTGTAAAATTGAAAAAGAAACCTCTGTGTGTTTACACTTTCTTTAAGCATAAAAATATCTGGAAATAAATGAAAAACAAACTATCAACAGGGGATTCCTCTGGGTTAAAGAATGAAGGGTGTGGAACATGAAGACAGATTTTCAAATCTCAATGTCTGGATTTTGTTTTGCTTAATCTTTAATTTTAATTTATTTTAAGCAAGCAGATATTAATTTGCAATTACAAAAAAGGAGAAAAATTAATGATAGAGCTTGGGGATTAGAAGAGGGTGTACAAAAACATTTTGAACATGTCTTCATGGGTTAGTGTTCAATTTCAAGAAACAGAACTTTTTAGCTAGTTTTAAGCAGAATGGAATTTCTTACTATGTATCAGATGGTTCATAATATTCATTGAAAAATTCTGGAACCAAGCTATATTAATATGTTTTGTGCTTTCATAACAGAAAAACTGAGAATGGGTAATTGATAACCAACAGAAATGTATTGAAGCATGGTTCTAGAGGCTGGAAAGTCCAAGATCCAGGGGTTGTTAGCATTTGACATGGGCCTTTTTGCTACATCATCTCATGGTGAACAGCAGAAGGGCAAGAGTACATACACAAGAGAGAGCAAGAGGGGGCTCTTGATTTTGTAATGACTTGATTTTGTAACAAACCTACTTTCTAGCTAAGGAACATACTCCAGGAATCATGTTGTCAATGCATTCATGAGGACAAAGGCCTCATAACCTAATCACCTTTCAGAGATCCTACCTCTAATACTATTGCATTGGGAAATTAAGTTTTCAACACATGAATTTTGGGGGAACACATTCAAATCATGGAACAGGTGGTAACGTGATTTCCAGGAACCAATCCTAGCCTCAAAATCATATGCCTCTGTTGTGATCAAGGTAGTAGCTACAACTGCTGATAGAAGCTACAGCCAAGCAGCTGGGAACTACAGAAGCATACCACTTCCATGATCTGCACCATCTGCACCCCACAACCTGTCTTCCTCCCCATTTAACTTCCAAATTCTAGCCCTGCATGAGGATATCTAAGTCTCATCTGGAACCTAACTTCAAAGAACTCTAAAAATGTAATTCTTGGCTTTCCAAACATTGAAGTATAGGAAGATGTTTGAGGAGGTTTGAATGGATATTAAGTAGTCAAGCCACACATGGTGCTCACCACACTGAGCAAATAGCATAGTGCTTTTCAAATATAATACGTGGTTATTTTGCCACAAAGATGGGGAAAATCATTGATTTACTGGCAAAAACTTTTTTTTCATATGTAAGAAATATGTTTATTATAGAAAAATGCCAAAATAAGCAAGCATAGAGAAAAAGGTAATAAAGTGATCTGAAATCCCACCATGTGTTAATATTTTGTTAATATTGCTAATATTTGGATCTTTCACACACCCACCCACACAATCCCTGCCCCACACTTAAAAAATAGATTTATAATACATATCAACAGAAGCTGATTTAAATGTGACAAAGCTAGATGTAATGTTTAAAAAGTAAAGTTAATTAAAAATCATAAAACATGTATTGACTTAATAACTTAATTTAAAAACTCATTGAAATAATAGACCCTGAGTTGTTTTTTTTTTAAGTTCACTTTTAAATCATTTTCATCAAGTCAAAAATAATTAGGTTATCTTTTCTTCATTTTTAATAAATGCTATTTTTGACTCAAAAGGGGTTTGTTTTTAATTAACTTTCTTGCTTTTTTAATTTGGAAAAACATCTACCTTAACACTTAATACCTTCCCCCCAGTATTCAGGAAATTCTGTATACATAGTTTTAAAACAATAGAAATATTGGACCTTGGCCATCCATATGGCCCACGCAATAAACAGAATTCTCAGTACTTTTGTTTCCATGTTGGTAAAGCCAAGAGGTTAAAGCAGATTCTCTCTCAGGTCCAGATCTAGGTAGAGATTTTCATCCTTAGGGAGAAGTTGGAGGCTGTATAATCCTGGCTTTGATTTCCAGGCCTGCTTTCATGTACCAGGTGACCTTGAGCTCATGATGAACTGCTGGATGCCTCCATTTATAAATCTGAGCACTGAGATTAAAGGAGCTTCTATTTACTTCCTGGAGTTTGATGAGGACTGCCAGCTCCCTCGCAGCGAATGTCCTATATACATATTATAACTAATTAAATACAATCATGTAGTCCAAGAGATAGCTGAACAGAGTTCTTTAATTCACTGTAGATTTTAATCTTGGGTGGACATTGAGAGATATAAGAGCAACAATGACTACATTTTAAGGTAACATCAGCAACAAAAAGCACAGGAATTCAGAGAATGAATGGATTCTTTGACCACTCCAGATGAAAAGTTCACATAGCAATATGTATTACTCTATGAATTTATCTATCTAATGACTTATATTCCATATACCTACATATATTTATTTCTAAATAAAAATGAAATATGCTTGTCTCTGGGAATAGAGTTACAAATAATATTCTGAATTTTCCAAAGTATTAATTGAATTACATTATTTTCTTTTAGTGAGCAAATGATACTTCCTATCGCTAGAAATATACAAGTGAGTGCTTTTTTGAAAATATTTTTAAATGGAAGTTTTACCTCATTGCACATAACCTAAGGCTGGGGCAGGTAAGTGGGATAAGAAGAGATTATATCTATTAAAATTGTTCTTCATGTTAGAGAAAAATACTAGTCAATAGAGTGCTCCAGGACCCTATTCCTCGATTCTCACCTGTCCAATGACCTTAACTTTTAAAGTTGTTTCTAGTTTTAGATTTATCTATAGGAATCTCCACCATTATTTAAAAGTGTCTTGTGTAGCATTTGCAGCCTCAAATTCCATTCTCTGAAATACACCTTACCATCCTCTCACCTCCCTTAACATACTGTCTTTTCTTCTCCTGGGTACCTACTTCTTTCTGCCATGTATTTTGGTTATTTGTGTTCTCTGTGAGCTCAGCCATAAGTATGTTCTGCCTCTATTCTGACTTGGTATTTTCTTTTGTAGGCTCATAATAAATACATGCTATTAAGAATTGGATCCAATATTGTTTCTGGGCTAGATCCCACAAGAATAGCTATACAGTGGATGCCTATTAAGCTTTTAGGGAAAAAACAAAAACAAAAACAAAAAACTTCCCAGGCTACAGGAGAACCATTTAGTACCACAAGGGCTAAAATGTATTAAATGACCCTCTACCCAGACTCAGTTATTTTCTTTAGGATGAGTTGTCCATAGTTAAAACTACCTTGTCTTTGTTGGGGGATTGTGAGCTCTTTCTTGGTACAAGCTCCTAAATCCACCTGGGTATCTCTGAGGCCAGAAAATGTCAGAGTAGTTTATCAACAGCATTTGAAATTGCAGGCAATGAAATACATTTTCAAGTTCATGTCACACTTCACCCACTTTTTCTGCTCAGACTTCTTGCCCCTCTGATTTATTTGTTAATATTTCTCTTTACTGTATGGATTTGCTCTAGGCTATTTATTTTTTAGAGTGATTCAGTCGGGGGAGCTACCATCCTCCATTAATGGTACAATGTGAGTATTCAGGGAGGTAAGTGGGAGTTTGAGTGGAAAGAGTTGGGGATGGCTTTTCTTTTTTCCCTAGGGAAGAAGGCATTTCATAAAGGATAGCAGGAGACCAGATTGCCACCCACTTCTGCCTGTATACATACTTTGAATAAATTAAGGAAAACCGAAGTCAACAGAGTACCATGAAATGACCAATATTGAATTTCCTCATGCAGCAACATGGAGTCACAAGAGAGAAACCAATTCAAATGGAGAGCATAAGAAAGTAGTACTTGTTGAACAATTAGGTGTATGATCTGAAATTTGGACCTACTACATATATATCATATATATGTCACTCTTAGGTAATTTTATGTAATTACCCTGAGGAGTCTGGTATGTTGTTATCCCCAATCAAGTTGAATTTCTAGACTGAAATGCTTGGATAAAGGTGACTTCACCAGAGATGTGCTAATCTCGACACCCTTTTTTGTTTAGCCTTTTAGTGTTCCCTTAGTAAGACTTTGAATTACAAGGGAGATTTAGGGAGAGGAGAAAGCAGCCTTGATATTGGGATGTGTGTTGGAGGTAGTGTGTCCTGGTTATATATGTGGCAGGATTCCTAAGAGAAGCTTGGAAGTGTTTACAACACAAATTTCAAGGAAATGATATTATGTTGATTTAGTTAAGAAATAATGTTTAATATACGATTACAGGACTGGTGTAACTCTACATCATGTACAACCAGAAGAATGAGAAGTTATATTCCATTTATGTATGATGTGTTATAATGCATTCTACTGTCATGTATAACTAATTAGAACAAATTTTTTAAAAGAAAAGAAAAGCAGATTAGGAATACACCAAAAAATTTAAATTTAAAAATTAAAAATTTTGAAATAAAGCACTTCACTAAATAAAAAAAGAAATGATGTTAATAATGTTTAAAAATTTGATTGAACAAATATATACAACTGCTTCTAATTGTTTTCAGAATTTTCACTGGATATTGTAGGGTAAAAAATACTCATTCTTCCCTCTGGTAATCAAATAATTCATGTGACTGTAAGAATACTTTTTAAAGAAAGAGAAACAAAAGAGAAATTAATTCAACTGTGTATTAAAATGGCACTTTTTCTGTATTTTTTAAATTGGTGCATTATAATTACACATCGTAGTTGGATTTGTTGTTACATACTCATATATGCACACATTATAAATTGGTCAATACCAACAAACAACAGATCCCATTATTATGTGTAATTATAATGTACCAATTTAAGAAATTAATTTATTTCCCTTTCTTTGCCTTTGTCCCTCTCTCTATTCCCTTTCCTCTATTGGTCTCCCTTCTATGTCCATGCCTCCTCCCTGCCACATTTCTCTGCCCCCTTTACTCTCTCTAGCTTCCACATATGAGAGAAAACATACAACCCTCAACTTTCTGAGTTTGTCCTATTTCACTTCACATAATGTTCTCAAGTTCCATCCATTTTCCTACAAATGACAAAATTTTATTATTCTTTATAGCTGAATAAAAACTCCATTTTGTATATATACCATGTTTTCTTTATCTATTCATCTGTTGACAGAGACAGAGATTGGTCCCATAATTAGGCTATTTGTGAACTAAGCTGCTGTAAATATAGATTTCTATGGTATGATGTCTTTAATTCTTTATGATAAATACCAAGGAGTAGTATTTACTTAGCTGGATCACATGGTGATTCCATTCCTAGATTTCTAAGGAAATTCTATTCTGATTTCTGTGGTGGTTGAACTAATTTACAATCCCACCAACAGTGTAAAAGTATTCCTTTCCCCCACATCCTCTCCAGCATTTTTATTGTTTGTATTCTTCATGATGGCCATTCTAAAAGGAGTGAAATGAAATCTCAATGTAGTTTTGATTTGAATTTCCCTGATTGGTAAGGTTGTTGAACATATTTTCATATATTTGTTAAAATATATAAAGTGTCTGTCTAGTTCATTTGCCCATTTTATTTTTTGTGTGTTAAGTTTTTTGAATTGTTTATATATTCTTGATATTAATCCTCTGTCAGTAGAGAGGATGCCATGTTTTCTCCCATTCTGTAGGTTTTCTTTTTGTGCTTTTGATTGTTTTCTTTGCTGTGAAATATATATATTTTTTAATTTGATGGTGTTCCAGTTATTAATTATTGGTATTATTTACTGAACTTTAGGAGTTCTATTGGAGAAATTGTTGCCTGTGCCTGTATTTTAGACTGATGACCGTATATTTTTTTTCTAGCAGTTGCAAAGTTTCTGGTCTAAATCTTAGGTCTTTGATCCATTTGGAGTTGACTTTTGTGCAGGGTGAGAGGAATCTAGTCTCATTGTTCCACATATGGATATCCAATTTTCCCAGATCATCTGTTGACGAGGCTCTCTTTTCTCCATTTGTTAGAAAGGCTTTCTTTTCTCTGTTGCATGATTTTGGTGGTTTTGTCAAGGATCATATGATTATATCTGTGTGGATTGGTTTCTGTGTCTTCTATTCTATTCCACTGGTCTATGTGTCTGTTTTGATGCTAATACCATGCAGTTTTTGTTATTACGGTTTTGTAGTAAAATTTGAGAGCAGATATTGTGAGGTCAAACAGCACTCATTATCAAGTTTCAGCAGGAGCAACAAAGGCTAAGGATAATGTTGTAGGTTTGGTATACCCCACGTGCTAAAGTAAGGTGTGTACCACATATGCAGGATGCTTGAGAGATGAAGGAATTAGTCAACAGCTTTTTTGGTCTCCTGTCCTGAGATCATAGACTCTTGTTTGTTGCCTCAGTCACATGAGTCTAGGGGTTTCAGGAGATCTACTTGGAGGACTTGACATTTGTCCCATGGAATTTGGTAAACTCAGAACAGGGTTCTGATTCTTTCCATGAGAAATCCCAAGGTGAGAGACTGATCAGAGTTGCTGGGAGTGAGCCGTGCTTCCTTTGAAGGTGAGACAAAGGTATGTGTTTCTTGTGGACAAGTTGTAAGCTCCACTGAAAGGAATAGCCTGGGATTATATTAAAACAGTCCCTGTCCAGAATACAATGTGAAGATGCAATGTCACCCCATCCTGGGTAGGGACTGTTGACAAACAGGAGCATTAGAGGGGAGGTTGGAAGTTGTGGAGAGAATTATAAACAGAGTCACCTAGAGATGAATCTCAGAGGAATTTTGTTAAGGATCCCTGCGAAAGGAACTGTCAACTCTGAACTGTCATTTCCAGAGGTTGAGGAACTCTAGAGTCATTCAAGGAAAACCTTCCCTATCTATCTCTATTAGCCTTTTGCTCTCAGCCAACCCTGGAGAGGCCACGCCTTGCAGCTACCAAGTTGTGGAGGATGCAAAGCACAAAAGGGAAGCCAAACTGTCACCTCCCTCTCCACTGTGCTGTCTCAGATCTGGATTGGATCCAAGCATTATCGCTCATTACAGGAAAAGAGACATTCTAATTGGATATGAATTCGAAGTTTTATTATTACAGCTGGTTGTGCTTGTGTGATCCTTAGATTAGATTGAATTTTGTATTATTCAGAGAAACAGATTATTCCTTTATTAAATACTCAACAGAATAATTTAGGGAAACTATGAAATTTCACATAAGAGGCGGGCACAATGAATCCACAGAGTAGATTTGTAAGAGCTCAGTGCATTTGCAGAAGCCACCATCCTTTCTGGAAAAACTTCCTAATTCATCTCCCTGCAATATGTTTTGTCCTAGGGCAGACCAGTCTTCCCAGTACAACAGTGGCCCTCCATGACCTTCAGGATGATGTTTATAGTAATTAACATCTTTCCAAGGCCTTCTATCTTTCACACCTGCTCCCATCTCCATTGTCTTTCCAGAATCCTTATTTATCTTTTTCTCAACCTCTGTACTCTCTCTCTCTCCTGAGAGCCGATTTCTCACCATAATCGTCCTAATCTTCTACATGTTAAACTGTTAAGAAGGTGCCAGAATGGTTAATTTCTGCTTTCATCATAGTAACAGTCAGAGATTATGACCTTATAGAGATGGGCAGTGCATGTTGCCTTCTTTCTTTCCCTTTTTCCTTGCCTATATACATTTTGTAAAAACAAAATTGGGATCATAATGTGTCAATTACAGTGTATTTTCCCACCTATTATTCCTCGCCCTTTACTAAAGTCTTTAAAAACTCAGATGACAATAATGAAATCCTTTAAAAAAATAAATGGAGGTGACCATGAAACATATAAGGCAATGTAATGCTATTAATTTTCTCTAAAGGTCAAGGCAATTGTGCAATTGCTGAATGACTGCTAATAAGGACTATTAGTATGCTCTGAAGATTTGTTTACTTGCTGTTGCCGTTGACAGAAGTAAAGCATTATAGCATGTGAGAACTTTACACACCAACTCAGTCCCAAATAAAGCTGAGGATGTGAATTACCAATTTGTCCCTTTTACCACGAGCCCTGTCTCTGTTGAACTATCAGAAACACCTGGTAATTGTAGGGAGACAATAATCTTGGCACTATTTCATTAATTATGCCTCCTTCCCAGCTGGTGTTTTTATTTCTGGAATGTTTTGTCTTTTTTTTTTTTTTTTGCGTAGACTTCATGCCCCTTGGGCAGGGAACACATTTTCTTTTTGGTCTTGTCTTGTGCTATTGCCTAATAAACACCGAAATATAATTTAAAAATGGATTTGATTCATTTAGTACTCACCTAAATGAATTTAGTACTCATCAAAGATTGACAATGCCAAAGATATTTTTCAGCCTTGTGTCTTGCAAAAAATATGTTCCACAGTTTTAGTTTTTCGAGCATTGCCTGCTGGTGGGGGTGTGTGGGCAAAGGTGACTTCTTTGGAAACGAGAATGCCAGACAGTAAAGATCTTTATGGCAGAAAGGATCACCCCTTTCAACTAAGGTGTGACTGAGAAATCTGGGCAAAGTTGCGTTTGTTTTTCCAATTGCAGCTGCAAATGGACAACCTGTGGTAGGTTTGTTTCATTTGGTTTTTACATCTTTAAGAAGTTGAATCAGTTGACAATATATACAAACCAGGAGACTCACATAAAAGCATAAGATAAAATAGAAAAAAAAAAGAGCTGGTCACTCGAGGCCCACATTCCTTCATAGCAGGGATCAGCTGAGTAGCCATTTTGCTTATGGAAAAAGGATTGCATACTCCCTAATGCCACAGCACCCTCTCCTCCCTCATGTGTTGCCAACTGTCAGGGGAGGTGATTGTTACCCTTCGCCAAGGCGCTTGCCCTGCAACCCTGCCCCACATTGAGCCTGCTTCAGCCATTCATACGGCTTGCCCAGCCTCTGTGAGCATTTTAAATTTTCAAGCCTCTGTTTCATAATCATCTACCTGTTCAGCAGTTGCAAAGCACAAATCCAGGTATCCATCAATCACTGGAGAATTCTCAAAGCAATGGCATCAAAAAGTAATCAATTTTGAGAGATATAATAGAAAGGATTTGAAAACTAAAAGCATCTTTAAAACCCTTACTAGTACAAAAATAAACCAACACCAGCCTGAAGCTACAACACTGTTGCCAAATTCTGGAAAGCAAGTGGCCTAGCATGCTCTGTGATTGAGCTCAGGTGTATGCCTCTGGATTCTAGTTAGAACTGATGCAGAAAGAAGCACCTGCTGTCTGTTGGGACCACACTCTGGTTGATAAAGTGGTGGTAAGCTCTGCATAAGGACATTGCTTATTTAAATAGTTAGGATTGTGTATTTCTTTTCAGATCCCAGCTGTCAGGAGGATCATTTATCTTTATAAAGACTTCTGAAAGCTAATCACTTACTCCCAGACCCCTGACAATTAAATTCTAGAACGGCTGACTATTCTGCCAGGCTAACTTTTCATTAGGAAGTACAGACATTATTTCAGAATTTTGTTAAAGTGGTTTAGAGTTTTTTCATTGTTTTCTAGCCTCCTGTCTCCAGTGCCTTCTTGCCCAGTAAAATACCTCCTTTCTATCCAGTTATTCAGGATAGACACTGGGAGTCATATTTGGCAATTTTCTCCTCCCAACCATATGCAATCAAGTCCTATTGATTCTACTTCTTAAATCCTCAGGATCCGTTTGCTTCTCTCTTTACTCATTGCCACTTTTCTGGTTGAAGCCAATACCCTTTCTAGAAAAGCCTCCTAACTCATCTCCCTGCATTGTCTCTTGCACTATTGGAGACCTATCTCCTGGGCACAACAGTACTCTCCCTTGCTTTCAGGATGAGGGCCACAGTAATCGACATCTCTCCAGGCCCTCCACATTCCACACCTGCCTCTGTCTCTGTCCTCTTTCTGGAATCCTGATGTCTTTTCACCAAGCCCCAAATGCCCTCTCCTAAGGCCATCATGCACTCACTCTACTCTTGAAATACGCACCTGGCCGTGACTTCACATCTACTTTTCATCTTAAACCTTCCTCCTCCAGTCTTTCTTTGTACTCTCGAGTACTATCCTAGCATCTGTAATTTCCCTTTTGAAACAACTCATATTTTGATTTATTTGTTTTCCACTAAGCTGTAAGGTTTATGATTTTATTTGTCTTATTCACTATTGTAACTCCACTGCCGAGCACTGGGACTGGAACTTGCTTCATGATCAAATATATTAAAGAAACTAAACATGAAGCTGCAGAACTCGGACTACATATGACTATATGAGAGGTGAAAAGCCTGAGCAAATTGGTTATTAAGCATTAGAAAATTGTGCGGTTTTATTACAGAAGTCAAATGGAAGGATCATAAAGTGCAGAAAAATAAAGATAATAAAAGTCTTTCCAAATCCTCCCTTCAAGATAAATAAGAACAACTGTAAATATTTCCACATAAATCATTTCTATATTTGTTCTATGTACATAAAGATGTAAATGTAGCTTGGTCATCTGATTGTTTTTTCTCTTAGCATATTATGGTACCATTTCTGTGCTATTAAATATTCTGTCAAATATCACTTTTAATGCCTGTGGTATGGATGTTTTAAAATTGATATCTGAATTCTTGCCTACCATAGAATTTTTAGATGGTCTGCATTGTGATTTTTTACTTTTATTTATGTCTTAACTATTTGCTTATTAAAGGTCATGCCATCACCATGCCCTTAGCCTTTGGAATGGCTGGCAAAGGGCTTATAACCGAGAGGTAATAAGGTTGAGAAGCTATATAGAGGAATGGGTAAGCACGAACTCTGGAGCGGGTTTCCCAGACTTGAGGCATGGCAATGTCACTAACCAGCTATGTGTCCCTTTGAACATGGTATTTACTTATGAGAGAACTCTCTTAATGATGTTTAAGTGTACAACATAATATGGTTGACTATAGCATGATGTCATACAGAGATCTCTAGAACTATTCATTTTATATTATTGAAACTTTATGTCAGGTGATAACAATTTTCCCATTTTCTCTTCCCCAAATCTCTGGTAGCTCCATTCTGTTCTCTGATTATGTAAGTTTAACTATTTTACATATTCCATGAAAGTGGAGTCCTATAGTATTCTGCCTTTATTTCCCTTAGCATAAAGTCTTCAAGATTGATCCATGTTGTCACATGTTGCTGTATTTCATTTTTTTAAAAATTTAAGCCTGAGGCGAAGGGAAGATGGCGGCGATGGGAGTGCATCACCCCAGTGCGCCGCGTCACTGTGCGGGAGAAAGACGAGGTGAAACGGCTGAAGGCTACCTTGTTGGGAATTTCCAGTGAAATTGAGGTGCTCCAGAATCTAGAGGACAGATTTACATCGCGCAGGGTTCGGCTGCGGGGGCTCGGTCGCGGGCGATTTCTCCGCACGAGGGTAGCAGAGCCTGGTCGGTGGACCTCCCCGTGGATGGAGTCTGCGGCGCGCGCTGGGTAGCGGCGAAGTACCGGAGCGGGAGTACAGCGATGCAGATTCTGGGGGCTCCTGCCAGTGGTGCAATGGCCATGCTTAGTGCTGAGTTCCAGCTTTGAGACAGGAGAGAAGCAGTCCAGTTCGGTTCTCGACACCGGTCGGACCACTGAGGAGGACAGCAGCCGCCATCTTGGAGAGCTGATGTAATCATCCCTGTTTTCTACTGATCTCAGCTCATTCAACTACAGAACAAGTGATTTCAGGCTGGTATTTACCTGCATCTCGCAGACAGATTGCTCAGGCTTGGGGCTGGAGAACCTGAGGAGAATACTCCTCGGGGCTCGCTCCTGGCAAGGCGTGTGCCGGGATTTGAGCGGCCGGATTCTGGTTCCCCGGGCTGCTTTGGCCCAGGGCTGGGGAACCTGCAGAGACTGCGTGCTGAGGCCAGCTCCAAGTGGAACGTGCTCTGAGGGGTGGCTGGGCTCTGACTCCCGCAACAGTTTTGGCCCGGGGCTGGGGAGCCCGCTCCTAGCGGAGCGTGCACCGAGCTGGGAGAGTTTGGAGCGGCTGGGCTTGGGCTCCCGGGGCTGCTTTGGCCTGGGGCTGGGGAACCCGCGGGGATCGCTCTGTGGAGCCTGCTCCTAGCGGAGCGTGGCCGGGATTGGAGAGGCCGGGTTCTGGCTCCCAAGCTGCTTTGGCCCAGGGCTGGGGAACCTGCGGGGACTGCTTCTCGGTCCGGGTCCTGCTGGGTGCTGTGGGGGCCTGGGGGGCAGAGTGGAGCTGCCGCCTGCACCCAGAGCAGGCCAAGTGACCCGCTGGCATGGTATCACAACACCCCAACTGCAGCTGGGGCCAAGGAGAGTAGCCGCCCTCGCCTGGAAAAGGACCAGCAACCCGACGGCGCGGTAGCCAAATCACCCCATTTGGAGTGGGGGCTGTGCAGAGCCGCCGTCTGAGCCTGCAAGGTAGGCAGACCTGCAACCCACTGGCAGGACAGGCCCGGCAGCCTGCCAGTGTGGTGGACAAGTAGCACTGAGGCAGTCACGTCACACTGGTTGGAGTGGGGGTGGAGCAGAGTCACCGCCCGTGTCCGGAAAAGGCCCAGCGACCTGTTGGAGAGGTAGTCAGGTACCCCCACTGGGAGTGGGGGCTGAGCAGAACTGCCGCCTGAGCCCGCAAGGTAGGCAGAACTGTGACCCACAGGCGGAACAGGCTTAGAGGCCAACCAGCGTGGTAGACACGTCACACCAATTGGAGTAGGGGCGGAGCAGAGCTGCCGCCCACATCCAGATCAGGACCAATGACCCGAGGGCGTGGTAGTTACATCACCACAATTGGAGTGGGGGCAGAGCAGAGCCGCCACCCGCGCCCGCAGGGTGGGTAGACCTGCAACCAACCAGCGTGGTAGATAGATCACCCTAATTAGAGGAGGAGCACAGCCACTACCCGCCCTGCAAGGGAGATCTCCCAACTATACAAGAGCAATATAAATAAATAGGGGGAAAATTTCAAAAACACAACAGTTTCACCAAGCAGAAAGAAACGCGAGCAGTATGAAAAGACAAGGAAAGAAAGGACCACAAGCAATGCAGGTCAACTCAACTTTAGAAGAGGTAATAGCTGCAACAGATGGAATGTCAGATAAAGAGTTCAGGATATACATGCTTCAAATGATCTGGAGTCTCAAGGAAGACATGAGACAGCAAAATCAGACAATGAAAGATCACTTCGACAATGAATTACATAAACAAATCCAAGAAGCAAAAGATCAGTTTCACAGGGAGATAGAGGTAATAAAAAACAAACAAATAGAAATCCTAGAAATGCAGGAAGCAATAAACCAACTTAAAATCTCAATTGACAATACTAACAGCAGAGTAGATCACTTAGAAGATAGAACATCAGACAATGAAGACAAAGTATTTCAACTTGAAAAGAACATAGACAGCTCAGCAAGTCTGCTAAGAAACCATGAGCAGAACATCCAAGAAATATGGGATAACATTAAAAGACCAAACTTAAGAGTCATTGGGATACAGGAAGGCACAGAGCTCCAAACCAAAGGAATAAACAATCTATTCAATGAAATAATATGAGAAAACTTCCCAGACCTGAAGAATGAAACAGAATCCCAAATCCTAGAAGCCTACAGGACGCCGAATGTGCAAAATCATAAGAGATCCACACCTAGACACATTATAATGAAGATGCCCAACATACAGAATAAGGAGAGAATTTTAAAAGCTACAAGAGAAAGGAAGCAGATTACATTTAGGGGTAAACCAATCAGGATAACAGCTGATCTTTCAACACAGACTCTGAAAGCTAGAAGATCCTGGAATAACATATTTCAAACACTGAAAGAAAATGGGTTCCAACCAAGAATCGTGTATCCAGCGAAATTAAGCTTCAGGATGGAAGATGAAATTAAAACCTTCCACGATAAACAAAAGTTAAAAGAATTCGCAGCTAGAAAACCATCTCTTCAAAACATCCTCGGCAAAACATTACAGGAAGAGGAAATGGAAAATAACAATGAAAACCAATGGTGGGATGTAGGACAGTAAAGGTGGGAAAAAATAATCAAAGAGGAAAACAAACCATGTTTAGTAACATAAATAAACAAATATGGCTGGAAGAACAACCCATATCTCAATAATAACCCTAAATGTTAATGGCTTAAACTCACCAATTAAGAGACACAGGCTAGTAGAATGGATCACAAAACAAGACCCAACAATATGCTGCCTACAGGAGATGCATTTGATAGGAAAAGACATACATAGACTGAAGGTGAAAGGTTGGGAAAAATCATATCACTCATATGGACTTTGGAAACAAGCAGGAGTGTCCATACTCATATCAAATAAAATATATTTCAAGCCAAAGTTAATCAAAAGGGGTAAAGAGGGTCACTACATACTGCTCAAGGGAACCATACACCAACAAGACATAACAATCATAAATATATATGCCCCAAACAATGGTGCAGCTATGTTCGTCTAGCAAACTCTTCTCAAGTTCAAGAGTCTAATAGACCACCATACAATAATCATGGGAGACTTCAACACACCTCTCTCACCACTAGACAGATCTTCCAAACAAAAGTTGAATAAGGAAACTATAGAACTCAATAACACAATAACCTAGACTTAATCGACATATATAGAATATACCACCCAACATCAAGCAGTTACACTTTTTTCTCAGCAGCACATGGATCCTTCTCAAAAATAGATCATATATTATGTCACAGGGCAACTCTTAGACAATATAAAGGATAGAGATAATACCATGCATCTTATCTGATCATAATGGAATGAAACTGAAAATGAACGATAAAAGAAGGAAGGAAAAATCATGCATCACCTGGAGAATGAACAATAGGTTACTGAATGATCAATGGGTTATAGAAGACATCAAGGAGGAAATTAAAAAATTCTTGGAGGGGAGGGGAGGTGATGGGGGTTAGTAGAGGATGGGAAAGGCAGCAGAATACAACAGACACTAGTATGGCAATATGTAAATCAATGGAAGTGTAACTGATGTGATTCTGCAATATGTATACGGGGTAAAAATGGGAGTTCATAACCCACTTGAATCAAAGTGTGAAATATGATATATCAAGAACTATGTAATGTTTTGAACAACCAACAATAAAAAGAAAAAAATATTTAAAAAAGAGAAATTACCTTTATCAGTCACAGTGTTTAACTCAGTTGTGTGATGTGAACAATAGAATAATAATATGCATCTAATTTAATTCTGCTTTGTGAGATGCCATCTTTCCCTAAACTCACTGTTTTTATTTTAATTGAATACTCTATGCCAATAGAATTATTCTGTACCAATGGATTAAAAAGGTATTTTTCAGCATGGATTGCTCTCAGCCTTTTTCTTTTCTCCACCTCCATGTGTATATATAGCATTTTTTCCTTATAAATAGGTGCCATTTATCATCGCTGTTTATTGTGGAAACATGGCTCTCCCCATCACTTTTTCCACATTGCTCTTGCTGCTACCTGGTTGCATTCTAGAATTTTATCTGTCAAAGCATAGGAAGAAGACAAGGGTGAAGACAAGGTCATGAGTCTGGTTCTTCATTTATCTTAGAGAACAGTGGTCTTATGCAGTTGAAGGGTGGCTGCCCATTAAGTTTGGGTTGGTACCAATTTTAGAATGCTTGAGTCAGGGAGAAGACAGCAAGGGACTGTCTTACCTTAATTCATGCTGCCTGAGTTCATGAAGCAAAGCCTCAATCCATCATCAGGCCAGCTTCTCAGTCTATCTCCCTCAGAGTTAGGGCAGAAACTATCAGAGTTTGGCAATAGACTATCCCATGGTCTTCATTATAAGTGTTAATTATGGAGTTTAAGTGGGGAAACATGTTCCAGGTGCTAGTAGGCAGATGTCTTTGTCTATTGAAAGCTATGGGAATTCATTTTTAAAAAGTTTTAGATCTAAACATTTTTCATAATTGAAAGTTTGTGTACGTAGCTGGTAGATCTCAATATGCCACAAGAGCAGCTTGTGGCAGTGTTTAAATGCTAAAATCAGAACTGCAGTCTGTGAACACCCCCCACTCCACAGATGGTTTCCCACTTACTTCATGACATTTGCATAAATAACCAAATAATTTCCACATAGTATAACTTTGATCAGGATGAGAATGAGCCTTATCAGATGCATTTGAGAAGGGGAGTCCCTTTTCAGATTGGCATCAGAAATCAAAAGCCAGAGGAGATGAGAGGAAATAGAGAAAGGTTCAGGCCCAGAGTAGAAGCTTAGGTCAAGTGTAGCCATCTTTCAGTGGCTCTTGTTAGCAGAGACAGGGGACTGATTAAGAAACCAGGATTTTCTGCAAACATGAACACAGGACTCCAGTTTGTTGTGTTTCATTTCATTAGGATCCAGTTTTCTGCACAGAGGGAATGAAGAGAGAATGTGTATTGGTTTTAGATTTCAGGAGTCTAGATTTTCTCTTAATCATCACAAGCCCTAAAGCTTGCTTCTTGCTGCACCGAGTATCATAAAACATACATAAATTTCACACAGTATAAATATTTTTCAAATATTGGCATATGGCTTACTATGGCACTGTGTAAAAAATTTTAAAATCAAACCATCAACAGAAACAAGGAGTTGACATTATTGCTTTATAATGAGGTTTTGAAACTACTAACTTAATCATTAAGTGGTTCATGAGCATAAAGCAGTTGGAAAATATAAAATGCTATGAAAATTCTTGAGAAGAAGTACAATGAGGTCAGATGGCACCTTTTAAGTACATCATAAAGAAAGTGAACAAAGGCGGTTTGGAATTTTTCCCTTTTTATAAGGTAAGCCTGGAAATTCTTGACATATTGCCTTGTCACTAGAGATCCTCATCTTCTGCCTTTTGTTGCCTTTCCACCCAACCTTGACTTTCTAGGAGCTACTGAACAGCTGTAGCTGCCAGCCCTCATGATCTCAGTAGGGCCCCTGCCCATCACCCCAGGGGTGAAGGCTTCTACATAGTTCTGTCTTGAGGTTTGAAGGCTTCCCTACCACACACATCCAGGGCAAAAGCACCCTCTTCTGCTGCTTGTTCCCTCCAGTCAGGATGTTATTTGCAAATCCTTTTTGGTCACACAGAATTCCTAGCCATGACCTTTGGTTTGTATCTTCGTATCCTTGCACTTGATTAGCATTCACCCAAGTGTGAATGTCTTGTGCTGTCTGCCTCACAATCCCCTGAGGCACTGGTGAAAATGAAGATGCCTAGTGTTCACCCCAGACCCAGTGAGCAGCACTTCTGGCAGGGACCATCATCCTCAGTTGTCCCAAGGATTCTTTCTTAGCAGGACCACAGCAGGATGTGGTGAGTTATCTCTAGCCCATGCTTCCAGGGATTATTAGGGTCTCCATGTGTGAACTCCTCTCAAGCATTCCTAGGGAAATTTGTATGTTTTAAAATCCTAACTCTTAAGAAAAATTAGTCAAAAAAAATTGGAAAGTGGAAAAAAAGTATTCTAATTCTCTTGGAGGAATTGAAATTTAAAAATCAACATAGACATACTGTTGATTAGGAGGAATCCATTAATGACAAACAGAAAGCAGAAAAAAAATGACAAGAAGAGTGGAAAGTTAAGGTCTATCTGTCAGGAACCAGAACAAATATGTATGGGAGAGAAGTAGACACAATCCCATCAGTGTTTCTGGTCACTATGGCCATACTATGAACATGTGCTTGTGGGCCTATCTACTGCCAACAGTAAGTTCATCTTGCAGACAAAACAACTATTCATAAATTTATCTATATAGTATACTTTAATCTTATGAATGGTCTTCTAAGGAATGAATGGCAACTTTTAGAAACAAAAAAATTCCTTAAGTTGGTAATTTGTCACATGATTCTGTGTAGTGCTGTGAATTTTGCTTGGAGATTTAAATGTTGCAGAATGTGAATGTTGCTAAACCACGTTTGCTGACTTTTTCTGTTATTTTCACATTTGTTATAAATTGCAATTCAATGAAAATCCTAAGAATTTTTTTTTTTTGTTAACAAAAGAAATTATTTCAGGTTTAACAATATGTAGCCTAACATTTAATTTGAAGGTACTCTTGTATTTACTCTTAAAACTTTAACCAGTGTCAATATAAAATGAAATCAATGTTTACATGTATTATATTTCAAATATTTCACTTAAAATGATATATATCTTTTTTTGTGTGTTAATGTTCCCTTTTAAAATATTTTCTATTGTCTAATATCTGTTATAGATCTTTTTATGATATTAAATATATTTGTGTCACAATAAATGGGAGATAATAATGACCACTGTATGATTATTTTTAACAAGTTATCTTTAAAACTTTTAGCATAACCCTATTACATGAAAATGATTTATTATTAATTTTTCATTATATATTCTTGTGTCTACTTAATTTTATACTTTTTTTTAGTATTTTTGTTTTTAGTTGTAGATGGACACAATACCTTTATTTTATTTGTTTCTTTATATGTTCCAGGGATCAAACCAAGTGCTTCACGTATGCTAGGCAAGTGTTCTACCACTGAGCCACAACTCTGGCCCCAATGTTATATTTTTATTTATTTATTTATTTATTTATTTATTTGAGAGAGAGAGAGAGAGAGAGAGAGAGAGAGAGAATATGAATCTTTTTTTTTTTTTTCCCGGAGATATACACAACACGATGCCTTTTTTTTTTTTTTTTTTATGTAGTGCTGAGAATAGAACCTGGGGTCCCACCCGCCCTAGGCGAGCACTCTACCGCTGAGCCGCAATTCCAGCCCTGTTATACTTTTTTTAATGTGTAAAAAAAAATTTATGGAAAACCAGAATAAATTGTGATTTAAAAAAAAAATCCTGAAAAATTCAATCTCATGTCCTAAAACTCTATAGATTAGTACATGTCCAGAATGCAAAAAGAGTAGATGCTATTTTATTTTCAATATGCTTTCAGGTAGATGTTAGCAAAAAGTAAATAGTTCTAAAGAGCTTACTGCTTGTTAGACTATTCTAGGTGCTTTATGTATATAAAGTTACATATCATTATCAATTTTTGATGGAGAAACCAAGGAAGAAGGATTAAGTAACTTACCCATGGTCATTTTGTTATATATATCGATGTACAAAACCATGGTTCATTTATTTAACTGCTATATAATATTTCATCATATAATCTCAGCATCAGGGATCTAGTGCCTGTGAATGGACTTCTGTTTTTAGTTTTCCACTTTAGGAATGCTGTAAGGAGCATTCTTATATAGATCTCCCATGAGATACATAGGTGCACAAGTGGTATCATTACTTCTGGTTTACAAGACACAAGGTTTTCAACATTTTAGCACTAGGTTTTACCAAGCCATTTCCCTAAAATCAAACCATATTATGCTCTCCTGTGCGGTGCTAGAATATTCTTATATTCCCATTTTTTTTCCCCCAACAATACTTGATGTGGCCCGGATTTCTTTTCTTTTTTTCTTTTCATCTTTGCTTGTCTGATGAAATGGTCTCTATTTACTGGTACACCATTATCCTTATTTTAAAATCAATAATATCAAGGCTTAACAAAATTTCTTAATTTGTTCAAAGTGATAGAGACCTACTAGAGATTTATGGAACATAGAAAAGTAAAGTTGGATCAATGAAATACATTTCTCCCCCTTTTGATAATTCTTTCTATGCTTAACTTTCCAGTTGTATCTGGGCATTTATGAGAAGAAAATTGAATCTGACTTCTGAAAACTTCTAATCCCATGTATACTCTTGAGAGTGTGTAATGGTATCATTAAAAAAACAATAGTGCTGGGGTAGGTAAGAGTTGGATGGTACATCTGATTTTACCAGTAGAAAATTGGAGCAGTGAGCAAATCTACCTGGTACTTAGGTTTGTCATCTATAAAAGGAGTTGGACCAGACAATTTTATTTCTCTTTTCTCAAATTAAATTTTGTGTTTTCTTCCAAGTTATAAGACAGATAAAAGCTGAGAAAGTTTTGTTGAAAGGTGACAGAGGCCTGCTTAGTTTCTCTCTTCCCCTGTCATTTATGCCACCTCTGTGGAAATTCCCAGGGCTCTAGGAAATAATTTAAAAACCACTGGGCAAAATGGCCTCTGAGACCTATTTCCTGTAATAATGGTCAGGAAAATGGACTTATGTATTCTCAAAACTGCTCCAATGTTGTCAAAAACAAATGCTCCCTCTTTTGTGACTACCTTGATGACCTTGAGAGACCATGAGTCAAATTTCATCCTTTAAACACAAGACATACTTTAATGAAATGGATAATGCCAGTATTTGTCCCCATTACAAGTTTTTATATGTAAACTGGTAAAAGTCTTGGGGCAAATGTTCTAGAGTAAGTGACCAATGAGGGAGGCATTTTATACATGAGAAATTGTACTCTGTATTTACTTTTTGCTTCTACTTACTTCTTTATCCAAATGGTTATAGTTGCAATAACTAACCTCAAAATGTATTAGATGGAATTTCAGAAACAATTTTAGTATCATATATGATTTTGGGTTTCTGGTCTTTTTGTACATATTACTTTAAATGTCTCCTCCTCCAACTTTTTATTAAGAAAGAAAGCCAAAATGAATTCAAGGAAGCCAATTAGAATATATTTTCCTTCCTTTTGCCAATTTTCTTTCAGCTTATGCTATCTTTTCTTCTGAGAATAAATCAGTTTACATTTTGCATAGAGAGATCTTTTGCATTTTTAATATTCAATTCCCAGAAAAATACTCCTTGATGCAGTGGAAAGCTTATAGTAATTAGTCCCTTCGATTTGATAAACATATTCATGCGATTAAACCTTGTGATCACCACACAGACACACATATTTATTAACTGGTATCTGAAGTATTATAGAGCCAAAAAAGGTACACGTGGAAATGATGGAAAAAAATTAATCAGGGATTTAAGACAAAGCAAGATGATGAATAATTTATTGCCTTTAGATAATTTTATTTCTTTATTTATTCATTGCTTTATTTTTAAATTCCTGAAAGCATGAAAAATTAAGCTTCTCAACTATTTCCCTCTGCTAAGGGAAAGTAAGTAACTAAAGCCATTAATATCACATTACTTTACAAAAATTGGATCTCACTGGAAGTGCTTGCATTTTTTAGACCAAAGATTGAAAATTTATTCAATAAGGATGATAAACTCAGATTGGGCCATTGATACAGACTGGTGAACTGTAATGCTTTCTGTGTTAATTAG
Source organism: Spermophilus citellus (assembly GCF_964194105.1). NCBI lineage: Eukaryota > Metazoa > Chordata > Mammalia > Rodentia > Sciuridae > Spermophilus > Spermophilus citellus. Next base: position 114,487,504 of record NC_138192.1, on the reverse strand, counting down.
GAAACAAAAGACGATAAATAATGAGAAATTGCAAGAATTGCTCTTCTCAGAAATTTAGATATTTTTCAATTGCGTCTTCACTGTGTCAAAGGTGAACCTCATACAACACAAACAAGTAAGAACAGAGAGACAGAAGTAAACAACTCATTGAATGGGGAAGGGATTTAAAGAAGAAAGTGAATTTGTTACTTCATAAGAGTGTGAAAGTAGAGAGAACACTATTGAAGCTCGAACATCATAATGGAAAGATGAGTTGGGGATTCCAAGTATCAGAGAAACTTTTTGCTTGAGTATATTTTCATCCTCTTCTTGTCTTGGATAATTGAAAGAGTTGAATCATTCTATTTCTGTCCTAGGCTTTTCCTATAGTTTATTAAAGATATTATTTTATAATAGAAAATTTTTAACAACATAAACATTGAACAATTGGGGATTAATAAAAATATTTTATAATTCAATCATATGCAAGAATGTACCCATTAAAATTACATCCCGAGAGCTACTAAGAATTATTTTTTTAAAGTGATATTAAATAATATAAGAAATGCTCATAACAAATGTTATAAGAAATGTTATGTGAAAAAAAGTAGAGTATAGTCTGGAGTGTTTGCAATTTTACAAGAAAAAGATATTATATGCTTAAGAAAAGGACAGGTAGAAAATAAATGACAATTCATTTTCTAATCAGTGACTATAAACATTATAAAAATATATAAGCAGTTTCCTTTGGTCATTATTTTATTCTATTTTAAGTTTCCTTGCATAATGATTTCTTTTTTTTCTAAATTCTTTGTCTCATAGTACATACAATGTCAGATAGCTAGTATATTCTTGCTAATTATTTAATAAATGTGGAAGTATATTTTTATGAATTTAAAACACCTGAAGTTCATATAAGGAAAAACATGATTAATTGTTTGGTTTCATACTGGGTTGTTTTAATGAGAGATTTATGAATTTTGTATGGACTAGTGCTTAAGAAGGCAGACTTTGGAATTCAAATGCCTGGTTCAGAACAAATGTGAGGCCTAGAACATAATATCTCAGCCTCTCTGTTAGGATTCAATTTGTTATGGGCATATTGAAAGAACTATATGAGATGCGTCTTATAAAGATAGTTAACACATTCATTTCCTGACACATTGGAAATGTTTAATATACAAGCTATGCTTTTATTATTATGAAAACAGAAATTATAATCTTAAAACAATGTATTTCAGATAGTTTAAACCAGAAGAAGCCTATAGATCACAAGACCCAATGATTTTAATAAGAAACTTTAAGGGATTCGATTATAACCCCAACTATTTTAAGACTTGACACATAGTGATTACTCTGTTGTAAGGATTAGGGAGGCTGTATAAAGCAGTAGGTGCATCTAATACAATTTATATAAATGTTTTCATCTCTATCTTCATCTATCAATCTACCTACCAGTCTGTATAGATATCTAGAGTGATGTTGACACCAGTTATTTTGGACTGGTCAGATTTTAAGTGATTAATTGCTTTATTTTTCATACTTTCTAGTAATTGTTGAATATTTATGAATATGTGTTATTTTAATAATAACTATAAAGGTATTATTTTAAAAATTGAAGAATAAAAATATGGCAATCTATCCTCTGTTACAATAATTATAAATCCATTTAGTGGAAACAGAATTATCAAAATCTTACTGTATTTATAACTGATAGGCAAAGAAGTGATGGAATTTAATGTAACTATTATCTCATCATAATACAGACTAGAAGTAGAATAAATTTATCAGAGAATTTATAATTAGGAGAGATGTGGCTTTCATGCATTTTAAAAGTTTCATTTTGCAAAAGAAGAGGAATATGTCTTATGTTCTGGAGACTTTGAGCAAATGTTTTAATTGAATAAGATTTTATAAAGTCAATGACAAAAAGAAATTCACATTGGAAAAAATGATTTGAAAATATTTCTGTTATTTCTAACAAAATATTTTTTAATACAAATGAGAAAGAACCATCTCATAACTAATGACTAACAGGAAAACTTTGTACAACAAAACCCCAAATAGTGAACCCCTTTATAAGCTCAGAGATATTAACAATTCCAGCTGTTCACTGTAGTGGATACTGTGGTGCACTACAGAGACCCGCCCCCAGGACTGCAGTGCACAGGCCCCCAGGTGCTCAATAGGAAAGGTCACAAAAAGTCATGCCCCTTCCTGGGGGTAATCAAGTATCTCTCAGGCTCCCTTCTCATCACAAAAGGTTGTCCCCCTTGGTAATATTAAATGATACACATAGAACCCTATTGATTTATCTTTCTGGTGGTCCTAGGGCTAAAAATTCAGGTCCATGTACATGCTAAGTACATGTTCTCCTACCAAACTACACCCCAGCCCCCTATTTCTTTATTGAATATTTTAAGTAACACCTAGATATTATCCACTAGAAAAAAAATAAGTAATATCTGTATACATACTACCTTCCACTATTATCTGGATATTTTTAGTTACATTATTCCTTGAGCTCCTCCAATTGTTACTTTAGAACTATGTATACTTAAATCTCTTGGTTTTTGAGCTATTAATTATAAGCAGTGTCGATTTGTATAAAGTTGGGAAATTTGCAAACTTACTTTCTCCACCTTTCTTCTTCCCTGCTTCTGCTCAGCTAGTCCATTGACTTTATGGATGAGATGTGCATAAGTAAAAGTGCACGTGTGTGTGTGTTCGTGTGTGTTGCTCACATGTGCACAAGTATACATGTTTGAGAGGGAGAGAAAGATTCATTATTCTAGACTTTCATTATATGTCCATAGGTTGATTATAAAAATTAAAATAACAAACTGTACATAATACATTATGATTATATAAGTTTTATTCATTATTGGACTACACCAAGATGCTGACTACAGAGAGGAAATATAGAGCTTGTCACTCAACCTGTGCCATCGAAAGGATAACCTTCTCAGTACTAAGATCAAATAGATTCTTTTTCTCAACCGTCATCAGCTTCACATTTGATGACTTTCTTATAGAGCTTTTTGTCCCCTCTTCTTAAGAGTTTCTAAATGCATTTTTATGGCACTCTCATTTAGCTTTTCCACATTCTTTGAGCAATGCAATTGAACCATTCTTCCCAGTAAGTGATGCCTTACTGCTGTGATCCTAGGACACTGTCTCATTGCACCCATGGCTTGTTTCCAGTATTTGATCTCATCTCTCTTTTTTCTATTTCTTTTTTTATTTTACTAGAATAAAACTTTAAGTGCCACGTCTAGAAAAGATTTTGGAGGATGGATTTTCTGCGTCCTCACAGGTCTGAAAATGTAATTATCTTGTCAATACATTCATTTGATAGTTTGGCTAGTCATAAAATTATAAGTTCAAATCACTTTCACTCAGACATAGGGAGGCATGAATTTATTTCCTTTTAGGATTTGACATTACTAATGTCCATGTTGACACTTGTCTTGTTCTTTTTCTTTTACTATCAGATATTTGCCCCTTTCTACAGTCTTTTAGAGCTTTCTTTTTGAAACTTAAAGTTCAGAGATTTCACTAGAAAATGGCTCAGTGTGAATCTTTTGTCATTCACTCTTTTCAACACTGGTGACTTCTCAATATGAGAATGTATGTCTTTTTGTTAGGGAAACCTTTTCTTATGCATCTCCTTCTTTTAATTCTTTCTCAATTCTCCTTATGGAATGCCTAGTGGACAGATGTTGTGCCTTCTGGATCTAGCTTCTGCCTGCTTTAATTTTTCTCTGCTTTATCATTTTGTCTTTTAAGCTTTAAATTCAGAGTGATTTATTTTTTGTGTTATCTTTCAGATGTCTAACTTGGTTGTCGGCCATATCCAAAGATTCAATCTTGTAGTGAATTTTATTTTTTGATAATTAGATGTATAGTTTCCAGGAATCCTTTTTTATTCTTAGATCACACTTTTTTTTGGAAAATGGTAAATTATGCTTATTTTATGTATGCAAGTTTCACTCTATTAATATCTTTGGTGATAGTTACAATTTAATTAGAATAAAAAATTATTTTCAATGATTTGTATCAGTTCTGTTTCCTCTGCCATTATTTAGTTTGTCCACTTTGATCATTATTTTTCCTACATTTGCTTTAACCAAATGTTTGGCAAGAACAGTAGATTAATTTCTACACATACTGTGAAGAAATTTCTTCTTCTTCTTCTTCTTTTTTTTTTTTTTAACTAAAAAGACTTATTCCTTGAATGGAAGTTGTGGTAGATTTTAAATGGCTGGAAATCTTTGGTACTTTCTGCCTCTAGAGGCAGGGGTCTATGCTCTGCCCCTTGATGCTGGATAAGCTCTGTTACTGCTTGACTGATAAAATCCTGAGAAAGTAATTAATTGCACCAAGTTCTGTGTCCAGACCAGAAGAAATAGCACTTTCTACCTGTACTGCCTGTCTCTTAAAATACTAGCTCATAGAATCCACCTGCCATGTAGAGGGAAAGCCCAATCAACCCTGTGGAGGAATCTATATAAAGAAGAAATAGACCCCAGTCTGAAAGCCATGGTCTAGGTATTAGCCGGAAGCCAGCAGCAACTGGACCATTTGTATGAATGAGTCATCTTGAAAGCAGACACCCGTCCAGCCCCATTTGAACTTCCCACTAGTGCCTTGTGGAGCACACACGAGTGCTTCCATCAATTCTGCAAAA